>NW_028244033.1:0-79000 GCF_964263255.1 Lissotriton vulgaris
CCGGCTGGGAACGTGTCCTTGGTACGGGGAGGTACAAGAATTTGGTGGGCGGCAGGCTACTGGCCGTATTTTTCCATGAAGGAACAAGCTTCTATATTAGTGAAAGCACGAAGCAGTTGTGGAGTCAGTCCGTAGGCGGCATCCAGCCGTCAGCAGCGAAGCTATTAATTATTTCAGGGAAGATAGTCGCCATTCCAAAGACTGAGAAGAATTAAGAAACTGATACTCTCTTAGAAAGATTGAAGTTATTTTAGTGGAGACGGCTGGAGAGCTTTGACATTAAGAGCACGGAGGCCTGGCGGTGTCATGCAGCACGGAGGCCTGACGGTGTCATGCAGCACGGAGGCCTGGCGGTGTCATGCAGCACGGAGGCCTGGCGGTGTCATGCAGCACAGAGGCCTGGCGGTGTCATGCAGCACGGAGGCCTGGCGGTGTCATGCAGCACGGAGGCCTGGCGGTGTCATGCAGCACGGAGGCCTGGCGGTGTCATGCAGCACGGAGGCCCTGGCGGTGTCATGCACGGAGGCCCTGGCGGTGTCATGCAGCACGGAGGCCTGGCGGTGTCATGCACAGAGGCCTGGCGGTGTCATGCAGCACAGGGGCCTGGCGGTGTCATGCAGCACGGAGGCCTGGCGGTGTCATGCAGCACGGAGGCCTGGCGGTGTCCATGCAGCACGGAGGCCTGGCGGTGTCATGCAGCACGGAGGCCTGGCGGTGTCATGCAGCACGGAGGCCTGGCGGTGTCATGCAGCACGGAGGCCTGGCGGTGTCATGCAGCACGGAGGCCTGGCGGTGTCATGCAGCACGGAGGCCTGGCGGTGTCATGCAGCACGGAGGCCTGGCGGTGTCATGCAGCAGGGAGGCCTGGCGGTGTCATGCAGCACGGAGGCCTGGCGGTGTCATGCAGCACGGAGGCCTGGCGGTGTCATGCACGGAGGCCTGGCGGTGTCATGCACGGAGGCCTGGCGGTGTCATGCAGCATGGAGCCCTGGCGGTGTCATGCACGGAGGCCTGGCGGTGTCATGCAGCACGGAGGCCTGGCGGTGTCATGCAGCACGGAGGCCTGGCGGTGTCATGCAGCACGGAGGCCTGGCGGTGTCATGCACGGAGGCCTGGCGGTGTCATGCACGGAGGCCTGGCGGTGTCATGCACGGAGGCCTGGCGGTGTCATGCAGCATGGAGCCCTGGCGGTGTCATGCACGGAGGCCTGGCGGTGTCATGCAGCACGGAGGCCTGGCGGTGTCATGCAGCACGGAGGCCTGGCGGTGTCATGCAGCACGGAGGCCTGGTGGTGTCATGCACGGAGGCCTGGCAGTGTCATGCAGCACGGAGGCCTGGCGGTGTCATGCAGCACGGAGGCCTGGCGGTGTCATGCAACACGGAGGCCTGGCGGTGTCATGCACGGAGGCCTGGCGGTGTCATGCATGGAGGCCTGGCGGTGTCATGCACGGAGACCTGGCGGTGTCATGCAGCACGGAGGCCTGGAGGTGTCATGCAGCACGGAGGCCTGGCGGTGTCATGCAGCATGGAGGCCTGGCGGTGTCATGCAGCATGGAGGCCTGGCGGTGTCATGCAGCACGTAGGCCTGGCGGTGTCATGGACGGAGGCCTGTCAGTGTCATGCAGCACGGAGGCCTGGCGGTGTCATGCACGGAGGCCTGGCGGTGTCATGCAGCACGGAGGCCTGGCGGTGTCATGCAGCACGGAGGCCTGGCGGTGTCATGCAGCACGGAGGCCTGGTGGTGTCATGCAGCACGGAGTCCTGGCGGTGTCATGCAGCACGGAGGCCTGGCGGTGTCATGCAGAACGGAGGCCTGGCGGTGTCATGGACGGAGGCCTGTCAGTGTCATGCAGCACGGAGGCCTGGCGGTGTCATGCACGGAGGACTGGCGGTGTCATGTAGCACGGAGGCCTGGCGGTGTCATGCAGCACGGAGGCCTGGTGGTGTCATGCAGCACGGAGGCCTGGCGGTGTTATGCACGGAGGCCTGGCGGCGTCATGCAGCACGGAGGCCTGGCGGTGTCATGCAGCACGGAGGCCTGGCGGTGTCATGCAGCACGGAGGCCTGGCGGTGTCATGCAGCACGGAGGCCTGGCGGTGTCATGCACGGAGGCCTGGCGGTGTCATGCACGGAGGCCTGGCGGTGTCATGCACGGAGGCCTGGCGGTGTCATGTAGCACGGAGGCCTGGCGGTGTCATGCAGCACGGAGGCCTGGCGGTGTCATGCACGGAGGCCTGGCGGTGTCATGCACGGAGGCCTGGCGGTGTCATGCAGCATGGAGGCCTGGCGGTGTCATGCAGCACAGAGGCCTGGCGGTGTCATGCAGCACGGAGGCCTGGCGGTGTCATGCAGCACGGAGGCCTGGCGGTGTCATGCAGCATGGAGCCCTGGCGGTGTCATGCACGGAGGCCTGGCGGTGTCATGCAGCACGGAGGCCTGGCGGTGTCATGCAGCACGGAGCCCTGGCGGTGTCATGCAGCATGGAGCCCTGGCGGTGTCATGCACGGAGGCCTGGCGGTGTCATGCAGCACGGAGGCCTGGCGGTGTCATGCAGCACGGAGGCCTGGCGGTGTCATGCAGCACGGAGGCCTGGCGGTGTCATGCACGGAGGCCTGGCAGTGTCATGCAGCACGGAGGCCTGGCGGTGTCATGCAGCACGGAGGCCTGGCGGTGTCATGCACGGAGGCCTGGCGGTGTCATGCACGGAGGCCTGGCGGTGTCATGCAGCACGGAGCCCTGGCGGTGTCATGCAGCATGGAGCCCTGGCGGTGTCATGCACGGAGGCCTGGCGGTGTCATGCAGCACGGAGGCCTGGCGGTGTCATGCAGCACGGAGGCCTGGCGGTGTCATGCAGAACGGAGGCCTGGCGGTGTCATGGACGGAGGCCTGTCAGTGTCATGCAGCACGGAGGCCTGGCGGTGTCATGCACGGAGGCCTGGCGGTGTCATGCAGCACGGAGGCCTGGCGGTGTCATGCAGCACGGAGGCCTGGAGGTGTCATGCAGCACGGAGGCCTGGCGGTGTCATGCAGCACGGAGTCCTGGCGGTGTCATGCAGCACGGAGGCCTGGCGGTGTCATGCAGAACGGAGGCCTGGCGGTGTCATGGACGGAGGCCTGTCAGTGTCATGCAGCACGGAGGCCTGGCGGTGTCATGCACGGAGGACTGGCGGTGTCATGTAGCACGGAGGCCTGGCGGTGTCATGCAGCACGGAGGCCTGGTGGTGTCATGCAGCACGGAGGCCTGGCGGTGTTATGCACGGAGGCCTGGCGGCGTCATGCAGCACGGAGGCCTGGCGGCGTCATGCAGCACGGAGGCCTGGCGGTGTCATGCAGCACGGAGGCCTGGCGGTGTCATGCAGCACGGAGGCCTGGCGGTGTCATGCAGCACGGAGGCCTGGCGGTGTCATGCACGGAGGCCTGGCGGTGTCATGCACGGAGGCCTGGCGGTGTCATGCACGGAGGCCTGGCAATGTCATGCAGCACGGAGGCCTGGCGGTGTCATGCAGCACGGAGGCCTGGCGGTGTCATGCAGCACGGAGGCCTGGCGGTGTCATGCAGCACGGAGGCCTGGCGGTGTCATGCACGGAGGCCTGGCGGTGTCATGCAGCATGGAGGCCTGGCGGTGTCATGCAGCACGGAGGCCTGGCGGTGTCATGCAGCACGGAGGCCTGGCGGTGTCATGCAGCACGGAGGCCTGGCGGTGTCATGCAGCACGGAGGCCTGGCGGTGTCATGCAGCACGGAGGCCTGGCGGTGTCATGCACAGAGGCCTGGCGGTGTCATGCAGCACAGGGGCCTGGCGGTGTCATGCAGCACGGAGGCCTGGCGGTGTCATGCAGCACGGAGGCCTGGCGGTGTCATGCAGCACGGAGGCCTGGCGGTGTCATGCAGCACGGAGGCCTGGCGGTGTCATGCAGCACGGAGGCCTGGCGGTGTCATGCAGCACGGAGGCCTGGCGGTGTCATGCAGCACGTAGGCCTGGCGGTGTCATGCACGGAGGCCTGGCGGTGTCATGCAGCACGGAGGCCTGGCGGTGTCATGCACGGAGGCCTGGTAGTGTCATGCAGCACGGAGGCCTGGCGGTGTCATGCACGGAGGCTTGGTGGTGTCATGCAGCACGGAGGCCTGGCGGTGTCATGCACGGAGGCCTGGTGGTGTCATGCAGCACAGAGGCCTAGCGGTGTCATGCAGCACGGAGGCCTGGCGGTGTCATGCACGGAGGCCTGGCGGTGTCATGCAGCACGGAGGCCTGGCGGTGTCATGCACGGAGGCCTGGCGGCATGCACGGAGGCCTGGCGGTGTCATGCAGCACGGAGGCCTGGCGGTGTCATGCAGCACGGAGGCCTGGCGGTGTCATGCAGCACGGAGGCCTGGCGGTGTCATGCAGCACAGAGGCCTGGCGGTGTCATGCAGCACGGAGGCCTGGCGGTGTCATGCAGCACGGAGGCCTGGCGGTGTCATGCAGCACGGAGGCCTGGCGGTGTCATGCAGCACGGAGGCCTGGCGGTGTCATGCACACGGAGGCCTGGCGGTGTCATGCAGCACGGAGGCCTGGCGGTGTCATGCACAGAGGCCTGGCGGTGTCATGCAGCACAGGGGGCCTGGCGGTGTCATGCAGCACGGAGGCCTGGCGGTGTCATGCAGCACGGAGGCCTGGCGGTGTCATGCAGCACGGAGGCCTGGCGGTGTCATGCAGCACGGAGGCCTGGCGGTGTCATGCAGCACGGAGGCCTGGCGGTGTCATGCAGCACGGAGGCCTGGCGGTGTCATGCAGCACGAGGCCTGGCGGTGTCATGCATCACGGAGGCCCTGGCGGTGTCATGCAGCACGGAGGCCTGGCGGTGTCATGCAGCACGGAGGCCTGGCGGTGTCATGCAGCACGGAGGCCTGGCGGTGTCATGCACGGAGGCCTGGCGGTGTCATGCACGGAGGCCTGGCGGTGTCATGCAGCATGGAGCCCTGGCGGTGTCATGCACGGAGGCCTGGCGGTGTCATGCAGCACGGAGGCCTGGCGGTGTCATGCAGCACGGAGGCCTGCGGTGTCATGCAGCACGGAGGCCTGGCGGTGTCATGCACGGAGGCCTGGCGGTGTCATGCACGGAGGCCTGGCGGTGTCATGCAGCATGGAGCCCTGGCGGTGTCATGCACGGAGGCCTGGCGGTGTCATGCACGGAGGCCTGGCGGTGTCATGCAGCATGGAGCCCTGGCGGTGTCATGCACGGAGGCCTGGCGGTGTCATGCAGCACGGAGGCCTGGGCGGTGTCATGCAGCACGGAGGCCTGGCGGTGTCATGCAGCACGGAGGCCTGGCGGTGTCATGCACGGAGGCCTGGCGGTGTCATGCAGCACGGAGGCCTGGCGGTGTCATGCACAGAGGCCTGGCGGTGTCATGCAGCACGGAGGCCTGGCGGTGTCATGCAGCACGGAGGCCTGGCGGTGTCATGCAGCACAGAGGCCTGGCGGTGTCATGCAGCACGGAGGCCTGGCGGTGTCATGCAGCACGGAGGCCTGGCGGTGTCATGCAGCACGGAGGCCTGGCGGTGTCATGCAGCACGGAGGCCTGGCGGTGTCATGCACGGAGGCCTGGCGGTGTCATGCAGCACGGAGGCCTGGCGGTGTCATGCACAGAGGCCTGGCGGTGTCATGCAGCACAGGGGCCTGGCGGTGTCATGCAGCACGGAGGCCTGGCGGTGTCATGCAGCACGGAGGCCTGGCGGTGTCATGCAGCACGGAGGCCTGGCGGTGTCATGCAGCACGGAGGCCTGGCGGTGTCATGCAGCACGGAGGCCTGGCGGTGTCATGCAGCACGGAGGCCTGGCGGTGTCATGCAGCACGGAGGCCTGGCGGTGTCATGCAGCACGGAGGCCTGGCGGTGTCATGCAGCACGGAGGCCTGGCGGTGTCATGCAGCACGGAGGCCTGGCGGTGTCATGCAGCACGGAGGCCTGGCGGTGTCATGCACGGAGGCCTGGCGGTGTCATGCACGGAGGCCTGGCGGTGTCATGCAGCATGGAGCCCTGGCGGTGTCATGCACGGAGGCCTGGCGGTGTCATGCAGCACGGAGGCCTGGCGGTGTCATGCAGCACGGAGGCCTGGCGGTGTCATGCAGCACGGAGGCCTGGCGGTGTCATGCACGGAGGCCTGGCGGTGTCATGCACGGAGGCCTGGCGGTGTCATGCAGCATGGAGCCCTGGCGGTGTCATGCACGGAGGCCTGGCGGTGTCATGCACGGAGGCCTGGCGGTGTCATGCAGCATGGAGCCCTGGCGGTGTCATGCACGGAGGCCTGGCGGTGTCATGCAGCACGGAGGCCTGGCGGTGTCATGCAGCACGGAGGCCTGGCGGTGTCATGCAGCACGGAGGCCTGGCGGTGTCATGCAGCAGGGAGGCCTGGCGGTGTCATGCAGCACGGAGGCCTGGCGGTGTCATGCAGCACGGAGGCCTGGCGGTGTCATGCACGGAGGCCTGGCGGTGTCATGCACGGAGGCCTGGCGGTGTCATGCAGCATGGAGCCCTGGCGGTGTCATGCACGGAGGCCTGGCGGTGTCATGCAGCACGGAGGCCTGGCGGTGTCATGCAGCACGGAGGCCTGGCGGTGTCATGCAGCACGGAGGCCTGGCGGTGTCATGCACGGAGGCCTGGCGGTGTCATGCACGGAGGCCTGGCGGTGTCATGCACGGAGGCCTGGCGGTGTCATGCAGCATGGAGCCCTGGCGGTGTCATGCACGGAGGCCTGGCGGTGTCATGCAGCACGGAGGCCTGGCGGTGTCATGCAGCACGGAGGCCTGGCGGTGTCATGCAGCACGGAGGCCTGGTGGTGTCATGCACGGAGGCCTGGCAGTGTCATGCAGCACGGAGGCCTGGCGGTGTCATGCAGCACGGAGGCCTGGCGGTGTCATGCAACACGGAGGCCTGGCGGTGTCATGCACGGAGGCCTGGCGGTGTCATGCATGGAGGCCTGGCGGTGTCATGCACGGAGACCTGGCGGTGTCATGCAGCACGGAGGCCTGGAGGTGTCATGCAGCACGGAGGCCTGGCGGTGTCATGCAGCATGGAGGCCTGGCGGTGTCATGCAGCATGGAGGCCTGGCGGTGTCATGCAGCACGTAGGCCTGGCGGTGTCATGGACGGAGGCCTGTCAGTGTCATGCAGCACGGAGGCCTGGCGGTGTCATGCACGGAGGCCTGGCGGTGTCATGCAGCACGGAGGCCTGGCGGTGTCATGCAGCACGGAGGCCTGGCGGTGTCATGCAGCACGGAGGCCTGGTGGTGTCATGCAGCACGGAGTCCTGGCGGTGTCATGCAGCACGGAGGCCTGGCGGTGTCATGCAGAACGGAGGCCTGGCGGTGTCATGGACGGAGGCCTGTCAGTGTCATGCAGCACGGAGGCCTGGCGGTGTCATGCACGGAGGACTGGCGGTGTCATGTAGCACGGAGGCCTGGCGGTGTCATGCAGCACGGAGGCCTGGTGGTGTCATGCAGCACGGAGGCCTGGCGGTGTTATGCACGGAGGCCTGGCGGCGTCATGCAGCACGGAGGCCTGGCGGTGTCATGCAGCACGGAGGCCTGGCGGTGTCATGCAGCACGGAGGCCTGGCGGTGTCATGCAGCACGGAGGCCTGGCGGTGTCATGCACGGAGGCCTGGCGGTGTCATGCACGGAGGCCTGGCGGTGTCATGCACGGAGGCCTGGCGGTGTCATGTAGCACGGAGGCCTGGCGGTGTCATGCAGCACGGAGGCCTGGCGGTGTCATGCACGGAGGCCTGGCGGTGTCATGCACGGAGGCCTGGCGGTGTCATGCAGCATGGAGGCCTGGCGGTGTCATGCAGCACAGAGGCCTGGCGGTGTCATGCAGCACGGAGGCCTGGCGGTGTCATGCAGCACGGAGGCCTGGCGGTGTCATGCAGCATGGAGCCCTGGCGGTGTCATGCACGGAGGCCTGGCGGTGTCATGCAGCACGGAGGCCTGGCGGTGTCATGCAGCACGGAGCCCTGGCGGTGTCATGCAGCATGGAGCCCTGGCGGTGTCATGCACGGAGGCCTGGCGGTGTCATGCAGCACGGAGGCCTGGCGGTGTCATGCAGCACGGAGGCCTGGCGGTGTCATGCAGCACGGAGGCCTGGCGGTGTCATGCACGGAGGCCTGGCAGTGTCATGCAGCACGGAGGCCTGGCGGTGTCATGCAGCACGGAGGCCTGGCGGTGTCATGCACGGAGGCCTGGCGGTGTCATGCACGGAGGCCTGGCGGTGTCATGCAGCACGGAGCCCTGGCGGTGTCATGCAGCATGGAGCCCTGGCGGTGTCATGCACGGAGGCCTGGCGGTGTCATGCAGCACGGAGGCCTGGCGGTGTCATGCAGCACGGAGGCCTGGCGGTGTCATGCAGAACGGAGGCCTGGCGGTGTCATGGACGGAGGCCTGTCAGTGTCATGCAGCACGGAGGCCTGGCGGTGTCATGCACGGAGGCCTGGCGGTGTCATGCAGCACGGAGGCCTGGCGGTGTCATGCAGCACGGAGGCCTGGAGGTGTCATGCAGCACGGAGGCCTGGCGGTGTCATGCAGCACGGAGTCCTGGCGGTGTCATGCAGCACGGAGGCCTGGCGGTGTCATGCAGAACGGAGGCCTGGCGGTGTCATGGACGGAGGCCTGTCAGTGTCATGCAGCACGGAGGCCTGGCGGTGTCATGCACGGAGGACTGGCGGTGTCATGTAGCACGGAGGCCTGGCGGTGTCATGCAGCACGGAGGCCTGGTGGTGTCATGCAGCACGGAGGCCTGGCGGTGTTATGCACGGAGGCCTGGCGGCGTCATGCAGCACGGAGGCCTGGCGGCGTCATGCAGCACGGAGGCCTGGCGGTGTCATGCAGCACGGAGGCCTGGCGGTGTCATGCAGCACGGAGGCCTGGCGGTGTCATGCAGCACGGAGGCCTGGCGGTGTCATGCACGGAGGCCTGGCGGTGTCATGCACGGAGGCCTGGCGGTGTCATGCAGCACGGAGGCCTGGCGGTGTCATGCAGCACAGAGGCCTGGCGGTGTCATGCAGCACGGAGGCCTGGCGGTGTCATGCAGCACGGAGGCCTGGCGGTGTCATGCAGCACGGAGGCCTGGCGGTGTCATGCAGCACGGAGGCCTGGCGGTGTCATGCACGGAGGCCTGGCGGTGTCATGCAGCACGGAGGCCTGGCGGTGTCATGCACAGAGGCCTGGCGGTGTCATGCAGCACAGGGGCCTGGCGGTGTCATGCAGCACGGAGGCCTGGCGGTGTCATGCAGCACGGAGGCCTGGCGGTGTCATGCAGCACGGAGGCCTGGCGGTGTCATGCAGCACGGAGGCCTGGCGGTGTCATGCAGCACGGAGGCCTGGCGGTGTCATGCAGCACGGAGGCCTGGCGGTGTCATGCAGCACGGAGGCCTGGCGGTGTCATGCAGCACGGAGGCCTGGCGGTGTCATGCAGCACGGAGGCCTGGCGGTGTCATGCAGCACGGAGGCCTGGCGGTGTCATGCAGCACGGAGGCCTGGCGGTGTCATGCACGGAGGCCTGGCGGTGTCATGCACGGAGGCCTGGCGGTGTCATGCAGCATGGAGCCCTGGCGGTGTCATGCACGGAGGCCTGGCGGTGTCATGCAGCACGGAGGCCTGGCGGTGTCATGCAGCACGGAGGCCTGGCGGTGTCATGCAGCACGGAGGCCTGGCGGTGTCATGCACGGAGGCCTGGCGGTGTCATGCACGGAGGCCTGGCGGTGTCATGCAGCATGGAGCCCTGGCGGTGTCATGCACGGAGGCCTGGCGGTGTCATGCACGGAGGCCTGGCGGTGTCATGCAGCATGGAGCCCTGGCGGTGTCATGCACGGAGGCCTGGCGGTGTCATGCAGCACGGAGGCCTGGCGGTGTCATGCAGCACGGAGGCCTGGCGGTGTCATGCACGGAGGCCTGGCGGTGTCATGCAGCACGGAGGCCTGGCGGTGTCATGCAGCACGGAGGCCTGGTGGTGTCATGCAGCACGGAGGCCTGGCGGTGTCATGCAGCACGGAGGCCTGGTGGTGTGATGCAGCACGGAGGCCTGGCGGTGTCATGCAGCACGGATGCCTGGCGGTGTCATGCAGCACGGAGGCCTGGCAGTGTCATGCACGGAGGCCTGGCGGTGTCATGTAGCACGGAGGCCTGGCGGTGTCATGCAGCACGGAGGCCTGGCGGTGTCATGCAGCACGGAGGCCTGGCGGTGTCATGCAGCACGGAGGCCTGGTGGTGTCATGCAGCACGGAGGCCTGGCGGTATCATGCACTGAGGCCTGGCGGTGTCATGCAGCACGGAGGCCTGGCGGTGTCATGCACGGAGGCCTGGTGGTGTCATGCAGCACGGAGGCCTGGCGGTGTCATGCACGGAGGCCTGGCGGTGTCATGCAGCACGGAGGCCTGGCCGTGTCATGCAGCACGGAGGCCTGGCGGTGTCATGCACGAAGGCCTGGCGGTGTCATGCAGCACGGAGGCCTGGCGGTGTCATGCACGGAGGCCTGGCGGTGCCATGCACGGAGGACTGGCGGTGTCATGCAGCACGGAGGCCTGGCGGTGTCATGCAGCATGGAGGCCTGGCGGTGTCATGCAGCACGGAGGCCTGGCGGTGTCATGCACGGAGGCCTGGCGGTGTCATGCAGCACGGAGGCTTGGCGGTGTCATGCAGCACGGAGGCCTGGTGGTGTGTTCTGCTCGACTTTTCCGGCCCTCTTTTGAGGGAAGGTGATTGGAGGTGACTTCAGTCTACTATCATTCCAGTGAGAGGGTTGGAACCGTGAATAGTGCCTATTTACAAGGCATTTTGACATAATTCTGTATTCCTCTCCTTAGATTAGGGCTCATAAACTTATGCTAGGGGATAGATTCATTAGTACTAGGGAAAATCTGTCCTTTTGTAAGGGTATTAGTATACTTTCTATTGAATTATGCTTAGTTCTGGTCTGGTAGGCCTCAAACGGGAGAGACTCCATCTTTCTTTCTGCTCCGGCAGCTTGAGACGCTTCTAGGTCAAATATAATGTTTTAGTTATGAGGTGTTGTTCGCCTGGAGAGAACCGGCTCAGGCTGGCCCTTGTCGAAGGATTGTATTTTTCTTCATGCCGAAGACACAACATCAGGCCGGCCGGCTGGGAACGTGTCCTTGGTACGGGGAGGTACAAGAATTTGGTGGGCGGCAGGCTACTGGCCGTATTTTTCCATGAAGGAACAAGCTTCTATATTAGTGAAAGCACGAAGCAGTTGTGGAGTCAGTCCGTAGGCGGCATCCAGCCGTCAGCAGCGAAGCTATTAATTATTTCAGGGAAGATAGTCGCCATTCCAAAGACTGAGAAGAATTAAGAAACTGATACTCTCTTAGAAAGATTGAAGTTATTTTAGTGGAGACGGCTGGAGAGCTTTGACATTAAGAGCACGGAGGCCTGGCGGTGTCATGCAGCACGGAGGCCTGACGGTGTCATGCAGCACGGAGGCCTGGCGGTGTCATGCAGCACGGAGGCCTGGCGGTGTCATGCAGCACAGAGGCCTGGCGGTGTCATGCAGCACGGAGGCCTGGCGGTGTCATGCAGCACGGAGGCCTGGCGGTGTCATGCAGCACGGAGGCCTGGCGGTGTCATGCAGCACGGAGGCCTGGCGGTGTCATGCACGGAGGCCTGGCGGTGTCATGCAGCACGGAGGCCTGGCGGTGTCATGCACAGAGGCCTGGCGGTGTCATGCAGCACAGGGGCCTGGCGGTGTCATGCAGCACGGAGGCCTGGCGGTGTCATGCAGCACGGAGGCCTGGCGGTGTCATGCAGCACGGAGGCCTGGCGGTGTCATGCAGCACGGAGGCCTGGCGGTGTCATGCAGCACGGAGGCCTGGCGGTGTCATGCAGCACGGAGGCCTGGCGGTGTCATGCAGCACGGAGGCCTGGCGGTGTCATGCAGCACGGAGGCCTGGCGGTGTCATGCAGCACGGAGGCCTGGCGGTGTCATGCAGCAGGGAGGCCTGGCGGTGTCATGCAGCACGGAGGCCTGGCGGTGTCATGCAGCACGGAGGCCTGGCGGTGTCATGCACGGAGGCCTGGCGGTGTCATGCACGGAGGCCTGGCGGTGTCATGCAGCATGGAGCCCTGGCGGTGTCATGCACGGAGGCCTGGCGGTGTCATGCAGCACGGAGGCCTGGCGGTGTCATGCAGCACGGAGGCCTGGCGGTGTCATGCAGCACGGAGGCCTGGCGGTGTCATGCACGGAGTCCTGGCGGTGTCATGCACGGAGGCCTGGCGGTGTCATGCACGGAGGCCTGGCGGTGTCATGCAGCATGGAGCCCTGGCGGTGTCATGCACGGAGGCCTGGCGGTGTCATGCAGCACGGAGGCCTGGCGGTGTCATGCAGCACGGAGGCCTGGCGGTGTCATGCAGCACGGAGGCCTGGTGGTGTCATGCACGGAGGCCTGGCAGTGTCATGCAGCACGGAGGCCTGGCGGTGTCATGCAGCACGGAGGCCTGGCGGTGTCATGCAACACGGAGGCCTGGCGGTGTCATGCACGGAGGCCTGGCGGTGTCATGCATGGAGGCCTGGCGGTGTCATGCACGGAGACCTGGCGGTGTCATGCAGCACGGAGGCCTGGAGGTGTCATGCAGCACGGAGGCCTGGCGGTGTCATGCAGCATGGAGGCCTGGCGGTGTCATGCAGCATGGAGGCCTGGCGGTGTCATGCAGCACGTAGGCCTGGCGGTGTCATGGACGGAGGCCTGTCAGTGTCATGCAGCACGGAGGCCTGGCGGTGTCATGCACGGAGGCCTGGCGGTGTCATGCAGCACGGAGGCCTGGCGGTGTCATGCAGCACGGAGGCCTGGCGGTGTCATGCAGCACGGAGGCCTGGTGGTGTCATGCAGCACGGAGTCCTGGCGGTGTCATGCAGCACGGAGGCCTGGCGGTGTCATGCAGAACGGAGGCCTGGCGGTGTCATGGACGGAGGCCTGTCAGTGTCATGCAGCACGGAGGCCTGGCGGTGTCATGCACGGAGGACTGGCGGTGTCATGTAGCACGGAGGCCTGGCGGTGTCATGCAGCACGGAGGCCTGGTGGTGTCATGCAGCACGGAGGCCTGGCGGTGTTATGCACGGAGGCCTGGCGGCGTCATGCAGCACGGAGGCCTGGCGGTGTCATGCAGCACGGAGGCCTGGCGGTGTCATGCAGCACGGAGGCCTGGCGGTGTCATGCAGCACGGAGGCCTGGCGGTGTCATGCACGGAGGCCTGGCGGTGTCATGCACGGAGGCCTGGCGGTGTCATGCACGGAGGCCTGGCGGTGTCATGTAGCACGGAGGCCTGGCGGTGTCATGCAGCACGGAGGCCTGGCGGTGTCATGCACGGAGGCCTGGCGGTGTCATGCACGGAGGCCTGGCGGTGTCATGCAGCATGGAGGCCTGGCGGTGTCATGCAGCACAGAGGCCTGGCGGTGTCATGCAGCACGGAGGCCTGGCGGTGTCATGCAGCACGGAGGCCTGGCGGTGTCATGCAGCATGGAGCCCTGGCGGTGTCATGCACGGAGGCCTGGCGGTGTCATGCAGCACGGAGGCCTGGCGGTGTCATGCAGCACGGAGCCCTGGCGGTGTCATGCAGCATGGAGCCCTGGCGGTGTCATGCACGGAGGCCTGGCGGTGTCATGCAGCACGGAGGCCTGGCGGTGTCATGCAGCACGGAGGCCTGGCGGTGTCATGCAGCACGGAGGCCTGGCGGTGTCATGCACGGAGGCCTGGCAGTGTCATGCAGCACGGAGGCCTGGCGGTGTCATGCAGCACGGAGGCCTGGCGGTGTCATGCACGGAGGCCTGGCGGTGTCATGCACGGAGGCCTGGCGGTGTCATGCAGCACGGAGCCCTGGCGGTGTCATGCAGCATGGAGCCCTGGCGGTGTCATGCACGGAGGCCTGGCGGTGTCATGCAGCACGGAGGCCTGGCGGTGTCATGCAGCACGGAGGCCTGGCGGTGTCATGCAGAACGGAGGCCTGGCGGTGTCATGGACGGAGGCCTGTCAGTGTCATGCAGCACGGAGGCCTGGCGGTGTCATGCACGGAGGCCTGGCGGTGTCATGCAGCACGGAGGCCTGGCGGTGTCATGCAGCACGGAGGCCTGGAGGTGTCATGCAGCACGGAGGCCTGGCGGTGTCATGCAGCACGGAGTCCTGGCGGTGTCATGCAGCACGGAGGCCTGGCGGTGTCATGCAGAACGGAGGCCTGGCGGTGTCATGGACGGAGGCCTGTCAGTGTCATGCAGCACGGAGGCCTGGCGGTGTCATGCACGGAGGACTGGCGGTGTCATGTAGCACGGAGGCCTGGCGGTGTCATGCAGCACGGAGGCCTGGTGGTGTCATGCAGCACGGAGGCCTGGCGGTGTTATGCACGGAGGCCTGGCGGCGTCATGCAGCACGGAGGCCTGGCGGTGTCATGCAGCACGGAGGCCTGGCGGTGTCATGCAGCACGGAGGCCTGGCGGTGTCATGCAGCACGGAGGCCTGGCGGTGTCATGCAGCACGGAGGCCTGGCGGTGTCATGCACGGAGGCCTGGCGGTGTCATGCACGGAGGCCTGGCGGTGTCATGCACGGAGGCCTGGCAATGTCATGCAGCACGGAGGCCTGGCGGTGTCATGCAGCACGGAGGCCTGGCGGTGTCATGCAGCACGGAGGCCTGGCGGTGTCATGCAGCACGGAGGCCTGGCGGTGTCATGCACGGAGGCCTGGCGGTGTCATGCAGCATGGAGGCCTGGCGGTGTCATGCAGCACGGAGGCCTGGCGGTGTCATGCAGCACGGAGGCCTGGCGGTGTCATGCAGCACGGAGGCCTGGCGGTGTCATGCAGCACGGAGGCCTGGCGGTGTCATGCAGCACGGAGGCCTGGCGGTGTCATGCACAGAGGCCTGGCGGTGTCATGCAGCACAGGGGCCTGGCGGTGTCATGCAGCACGGAGGCCTGGCGGTGTCATGCAGCACGGAGGCCTGGCGGTGTCATGCAGCACGGAGGCCTGGCGGTGTCATGCAGCACGGAGGCCTGGCGGTGTCATGCAGCACGGAGGCCTGGCGGTGTCATGCAGCACGGAGGCCTGGCGGTGTCATGCAGCACGTAGGCCTGGCGGTGTCATGCACGGAGGCCTGGCGGTGTCATGCAGCACGGAGGCCTGGCGGTGTCATGCACGGAGGCCTGGTAGTGTCATGCAGCACGGAGGCCTGGCGGTGTCATGCACGGAGGCTTGGTGGTGTCATGCAGCACGGAGGCCTGGCGGTGTCATGCACGGAGGCCTGGTGGTGTCATGCAGCACAGAGGCCTAGCGGTGTCATGCAGCACGGAGGCCTGGCGGTGTCATGCACGGAGGCCTGGCGGTGTCATGCAGCACGGAGGCCTGGCGGTGTCATGCACGGAGGCCTGGCGGTGTCATGCACGGAGGCCTGGCGGTGTCATGCAGCACGGAGGCCTGGCGGTGTCATGCAGCACGGAGGCCTGGCGGTGTCATGCAGCACGGAGGCCTGGCGGTGTCATGCAGCACAGAGGCCTGGCGGTGTCATGCAGCACGGAGGCCTGGCGGTGTCATGCAGCACGGAGGCCTGGCGGTGTCATGCAGCACGGAGGCCTGGCGGTGTCATGCAGCACGGAGGCCTGGCGGTGTCATGCACGGAGGCCTGGCGGTGTCATGCAGCACGGAGGCCTGGCGGTGTCATGCACAGAGGCCTGGCGGTGTCATGCAGCACAGGGGCCTGGCGGTGTCATGCAGCACGGAGGCCTGGCGGTGTCATGCAGCACGGAGGCCTGGCGGTGTCATGCAGCACGGAGGCCTGGCGGTGTCATGCAGCACGGAGGCCTGGCGGTGTCATGCAGCACGGAGGCCTGGCGGTGTCATGCAGCACGGAGGCCTGGCGGTGTCATGCAGCACGGAGGCCTGGCGGTGTCATGCAGCACGGAGGCCTGGCGGTGTCATGCAGCACGGAGGCCTGGCGGTGTCATGCAGCACGGAGGCCTGGCGGTGTCATGCACGGAGGCCTGGCGGTGTCATGCACGGAGGCCTGGCGGTGTCATGCAGCATGGAGCCCTGGCGGTGTCATGCACGGAGGCCTGGCGGTGTCATGCAGCACGGAGGCCTGGCGGTGTCATGCAGCACGGAGGCCTGGCGGTGTCATGCAGCACGGAGGCCTGGCGGTGTCATGCACGGAGGCCTGGCGGTGTCATGCACGGAGGCCTGGCGGTGTCATGCAGCATGGAGCCCTGGCGGTGTCATGCACGGAGGCCTGGCGGTGTCATGCACGGAGGCCTGGCGGTGTCATGCAGCATGGAGCCCTGGCGGTGTCATGCACGGAGGCCTGGCGGTGTCATGCAGCACGGAGGCCTGGCGGTGTCATGCAGCACGGAGGCCTGGCGGTGTCATGCAGCACGGAGGCCTGGCGGTGTCATGCACGGAGGCCTGGCGGTGTCATGCAGCACGGAGGCCTGGCGGTGTCATGCACAGAGGCCTGGCGGTGTCATGCAGCACGGAGGCCTGGCGGTGTCATGCAGCACGGAGGCCTGGCGGTGTCATGCAGCACGGAGGCCTGGCGGTGTCATGCAGCACAGAGGCCTGGCGGTGTCATGCAGCACGGAGGCCTGGCGGTGTCATGCAGCACGGAGGCCTGGCGGTGTCATGCAGCACGGAGGCCTGGCGGTGTCATGCAGCACGGAGGCCTGGCGGTGTCATGCACGGAGGCCTGGCGGTGTCATGCAGCACGGAGGCCTGGCGGTGTCATGCACAGAGGCCTGGCGGTGTCATGCAGCACAGGGGCCTGGCGGTGTCATGCAGCACGGAGGCCTGGCGGTGTCATGCAGCACGGAGGCCTGGCGGTGTCATGCAGCACGGAGGCCTGGCGGTGTCATGCAGCACGGAGGCCTGGCGGTGTCATGCAGCACGGAGGCCTGGCGGTGTCATGCAGCACGGAGGCCTGGCGGTGTCATGCAGCACGGAGGCCTGGCGGTGTCATGCAGCACGGAGGCCTGGCGGTGTCATGCAGCACGGAGGCCTGGCGGTGTCATGCAGCACGGAGGCCTGGCGGTGTCATGCAGCACGGAGGCCTGGCGGTGTCATGCACGGAGGCCTGGCGGTGTCATGCACGGAGGCCTGGCGGTGTCATGCAGCATGGAGCCCTGGCGGTGTCATGCACGGAGGCCTGGCGGTGTCATGCAGCACGGAGGCCTGGCGGTGTCATGCAGCACGGAGGCCTGGCGGTGTCATGCAGCACGGAGGCCTGGCGGTGTCATGCACGGAGGCCTGGCGGTGTCATGCACGGAGGCCTGGCGGTGTCATGCAGCATGGAGCCCTGGCGGTGTCATGCACGGAGGCCTGGCGGTGTCATGCACGGAGGCCTGGCGGTGTCATGCAGCATGGAGCCCTGGCGGTGTCATGCACGGAGGCCTGGCGGTGTCATGCAGCACGGAGGCCTGGCGGTGTCATGCAGCACGGAGGCCTGGCGGTGTCATGCAGCACGGAGGCCTGGCGGTGTCATGCAGCAGGGAGGCCTGGCGGTGTCATGCAGCACGGAGGCCTGGCGGTGTCATGCAGCACGGAGGCCTGGCGGTGTCATGCACGGAGGCCTGGCGGTGTCATGCACGGAGGCCTGGCGGTGTCATGCAGCATGGAGCCCTGGCGGTGTCATGCACGGAGGCCTGGCGGTGTCATGCAGCACGGAGGCCTGGCGGTGTCATGCAGCACGGAGGCCTGGCGGTGTCATGCAGCACGGAGGCCTGGCGGTGTCATGCACGGAGGCCTGGCGGTGTCATGCACGGAGGCCTGGCGGTGTCATGCACGGAGGCCTGGCGGTGTCATGCAGCATGGAGCCCTGGCGGTGTCATGCACGGAGGCCTGGCGGTGTCATGCAGCACGGAGGCCTGGCGGTGTCATGCAGCACGGAGGCCTGGCGGTGTCATGCAGCACGGAGGCCTGGTGGTGTCATGCACGGAGGCCTGGCAGTGTCATGCAGCACGGAGGCCTGGCGGTGTCATGCAGCACGGAGGCCTGGCGGTGTCATGCAACACGGAGGCCTGGCGGTGTCATGCACGGAGGCCTGGCGGTGTCATGCATGGAGGCCTGGCGGTGTCATGCACGGAGACCTGGCGGTGTCATGCAGCACGGAGGCCTGGAGGTGTCATGCAGCACGGAGGCCTGGCGGTGTCATGCAGCATGGAGGCCTGGCGGTGTCATGCAGCATGGAGGCCTGGCGGTGTCATGCAGCACGTAGGCCTGGCGGTGTCATGGACGGAGGCCTGTCAGTGTCATGCAGCACGGAGGCCTGGCGGTGTCATGCACGGAGGCCTGGCGGTGTCATGCAGCACGGAGGCCTGGCGGTGTCATGCAGCACGGAGGCCTGGCGGTGTCATGCAGCACGGAGGCCTGGTGGTGTCATGCAGCACGGAGTCCTGGCGGTGTCATGCAGCACGGAGGCCTGGCGGTGTCATGCAGAACGGAGGCCTGGCGGTGTCATGGACGGAGGCCTGTCAGTGTCATGCAGCACGGAGGCCTGGCGGTGTCATGCACGGAGGACTGGCGGTGTCATGTAGCACGGAGGCCTGGCGGTGTCATGCAGCACGGAGGCCTGGTGGTGTCATGCAGCACGGAGGCCTGGCGGTGTTATGCACGGAGGCCTGGCGGCGTCATGCAGCACGGAGGCCTGGCGGTGTCATGCAGCACGGAGGCCTGGCGGTGTCATGCAGCACGGAGGCCTGGCGGTGTCATGCAGCACGGAGGCCTGGCGGTGTCATGCACGGAGGCCTGGCGGTGTCATGCACGGAGGCCTGGCGGTGTCATGCACGGAGGCCTGGCGGTGTCATGTAGCACGGAGGCCTGGCGGTGTCATGCAGCACGGAGGCCTGGCGGTGTCATGCACGGAGGCCTGGCGGTGTCATGCACGGAGGCCTGGCGGTGTCATGCAGCATGGAGGCCTGGCGGTGTCATGCAGCACAGAGGCCTGGCGGTGTCATGCAGCACGGAGGCCTGGCGGTGTCATGCAGCACGGAGGCCTGGCGGTGTCATGCAGCATGGAGCCCTGGCGGTGTCATGCACGGAGGCCTGGCGGTGTCATGCAGCACGGAGGCCTGGCGGTGTCATGCAGCACGGAGCCCTGGCGGTGTCATGCAGCATGGAGCCCTGGCGGTGTCATGCACGGAGGCCTGGCGGTGTCATGCAGCACGGAGGCCTGGCGGTGTCATGCAGCACGGAGGCCTGGCGGTGTCATGCAGCACGGAGGCCTGGCGGTGTCATGCACGGAGGCCTGGCAGTGTCATGCAGCACGGAGGCCTGGCGGTGTCATGCAGCACGGAGGCCTGGCGGTGTCATGCACGGAGGCCTGGCGGTGTCATGCACGGAGGCCTGGCGGTGTCATGCAGCACGGAGCCCTGGCGGTGTCATGCAGCATGGAGCCCTGGCGGTGTCATGCACGGAGGCCTGGCGGTGTCATGCAGCACGGAGGCCTGGCGGTGTCATGCAGCACGGAGGCCTGGCGGTGTCATGCAGAACGGAGGCCTGGCGGTGTCATGGACGGAGGCCTGTCAGTGTCATGCAGCACGGAGGCCTGGCGGTGTCATGCACGGAGGCCTGGCGGTGTCATGCAGCACGGAGGCCTGGCGGTGTCATGCAGCACGGAGGCCTGGAGGTGTCATGCAGCACGGAGGCCTGGCGGTGTCATGCAGCACGGAGTCCTGGCGGTGTCATGCAGCACGGAGGCCTGGCGGTGTCATGCAGAACGGAGGCCTGGCGGTGTCATGGACGGAGGCCTGTCAGTGTCATGCAGCACGGAGGCCTGGCGGTGTCATGCACGGAGGACTGGCGGTGTCATGTAGCACGGAGGCCTGGCGGTGTCATGCAGCACGGAGGCCTGGTGGTGTCATGCAGCACGGAGGCCTGGCGGTGTTATGCACGGAGGCCTGGCGGCGTCATGCAGCACGGAGGCCTGGCGGCGTCATGCAGCACGGAGGCCTGGCGGTGTCATGCAGCACGGAGGCCTGGCGGTGTCATGCAGCACGGAGGCCTGGCGGTGTCATGCAGCACGGAGGCCTGGCGGTGTCATGCACGGAGGCCTGGCGGTGTCATGCACGGAGGCCTGGCGGTGTCATGCACGGAGGCCTGGCAATGTCATGCAGCACGGAGGCCTGGCGGTGTCATGCAGCACGGAGGCCTGGCGGTGTCATGCAGCACGGAGGCCTGGCGGTGTCATGCAGCACGGAGGCCTGGCGGTGTCATGCACGGAGGCCTGGCGGTGTCATGCAGCATGGAGGCCTGGCGGTGTCATGCAGCACGGAGGCCTGGCGGTGTCATGCAGCACGGAGGCCTGGCGGTGTCATGCAGCACGGAGGCCTGGCGGTGTCATGCAGCACGGAGGCCTGGCGGTGTCATGCAGCACGGAGGCCTGGCGGTGTCATGCACAGAGGCCTGGCGGTGTCATGCAGCACAGGGGCCTGGCGGTGTCATGCAGCACGGAGGCCTGGCGGTGTCATGCAGCACGGAGGCCTGGCGGTGTCATGCAGCACGGAGGCCTGGCGGTGTCATGCAGCACGGAGGCCTGGCGGTGTCATGCAGCACGGAGGCCTGGCGGTGTCATGCAGCACGGAGGCCTGGCGGTGTCATGCAGCACGTAGGCCTGGCGGTGTCATGCACGGAGGCCTGGCGGTGTCATGCAGCACGGAGGCCTGGCGGTGTCATGCACGGAGGCCTGGTAGTGTCATGCAGCACGGAGGCCTGGCGGTGTCATGCACGGAGGCTTGGTGGTGTCATGCAGCACGGAGGCCTGGCGGTGTCATGCACGGAGGCCTGGTGGTGTCATGCAGCACAGAGGCCTAGCGGTGTCATGCAGCACGGAGGCCTGGCGGTGTCATGCACGGAGGCCTGGCGGTGTCATGCAGCACGGAGGCCTGGCGGTGTCATGCACGGAGGCCTGGCGGTGTCATGCACGGAGGCCTGGCGGTGTCATGCAGCACGGAGGCCTGGCGGTGTCATGCAGCACGGAGGCCTGGCGGTGTCATGCAGCACGGAGGCCTGGCGGTGTCATGCAGCACAGAGGCCTGGCGGTGTCATGCAGCACGGAGGCCTGGCGGTGTCATGCAGCACGGAGGCCTGGCGGTGTCATGCAGCACGGAGGCCTGGCGGTGTCATGCAGCACGGAGGCCTGGCGGTGTCATGCACGGAGGCCTGGCGGTGTCATGCAGCACGGAGGCCTGGCGGTGTCATGCACAGAGGCCTGGCGGTGTCATGCAGCACAGGGGCCTGGCGGTGTCATGCAGCACGGAGGCCTGGCGGTGTCATGCAGCACGGAGGCCTGGCGGTGTCATGCAGCACGGAGGCCTGGCGGTGTCATGCAGCACGGAGGCCTGGCGGTGTCATGCAGCACGGAGGCCTGGCGGTGTCATGCAGCACGGAGGCCTGGCGGTGTCATGCAGCACGGAGGCCTGGCGGTGTCATGCAGCACGGAGGCCTGGCGGTGTCATGCAGCACGGAGGCCTGGCGGTGTCATGCAGCACGGAGGCCTGGCGGTGTCATGCAGCACGGAGGCCTGGCGGTGTCATGCACGGAGGCCTGGCGGTGTCATGCACGGAGGCCTGGCGGTGTCATGCAGCATGGAGCCCTGGCGGTGTCATGCACGGAGGCCTGGCGGTGTCATGCAGCACGGAGGCCTGGCGGTGTCATGCAGCACGGAGGCCTGGCGGTGTCATGCAGCACGGAGGCCTGGCGGTGTCATGCACGGAGGCCTGGCGGTGTCATGCACGGAGGCCTGGCGGTGTCATGCAGCATGGAGCCCTGGCGGTGTCATGCACGGAGGCCTGGCGGTGTCATGCACGGAGGCCTGGCGGTGTCATGCAGCATGGAGCCCTGGCGGTGTCATGCACGGAGGCCTGGCGGTGTCATGCAGCACGGAGGCCTGGCGGTGTCATGCAGCACGGAGGCCTGGCGGTGTCATGCACGGAGGCCTGGCGGTGTCATGCAGCACGGAGGCCTGGCGGTGTCATGCAGCACGGAGGCCTGGTGGTGTCATGCAGCACGGAGGCCTGGCGGTGTCATGCAGCACGGAGGCCTGGTGGTGTGATGCAGCACGGAGGCCTGGCGGTGTCATGCAGCACGGATGCCTGGCGGTGTCATGCAGCACGGAGGCCTGGCAGTGTCATGCACGGAGGCCTGGCGGTGTCATGTAGCACGGAGGCCTGGCGGTGTCATGCAGCACGGAGGCCTGGCGGTGTCATGCAGCACGGAGGCCTGGCGGTGTCATGCAGCACGGAGGCCTGGTGGTGTCATGCAGCACGGAGGCCTGGCGGTATCATGCACTGAGGCCTGGCGGTGTCATGCAGCACGGAGGCCTGGCGGTGTCATGCACGGAGGCCTGGTGGTGTCATGCAGCACGGAGGCCTGGCGGTGTCATGCACGGAGGCCTGGCGGTGTCATGCAGCACGGAGGCCTGGCCGTGTCATGCAGCACGGAGGCCTGGCGGTGTCATGCGCGAAGGCCTGGCGGTGTCATGCAGCACGGAGGCCTGGCGGTGTCATGCACGGAGGCCTGGCGGTGCCATGCACGGAGGACTGGCGGTGTCATGCAGCACGGAGGCCTGGCGGTGTCATGCAGCATGGAGGCCTGGCGGTGTCATGCAGCACGGAGGCCTGGCGGTGTCATGCACGGAGGCCTGGCGGTGTCATGCAGCACGGAGGCTTGGCGGTGTCATGCAGCACGGAGGCCTGGTGGTGTGTTCTGCTCGACTTTTCCGGCCCTCTTTTGAGGGAAGGTGATTGGAGGTGACTTCAGTCTACTATCATTCCAGTGAGAGGGTTGGAACCGTGAATAGTGCCTATTTACAAGGCATTTTGACATAATTCTGTATTCCTCTCCTTAGATTAGGGCTCATAAACTTATGCTAGGGGATAGATTCATTAGTACTAGGGAAAATCTGTCCTTTTGTAAGGGTATTAGTATACTTTCTATTGAATTATGCTTAGTTCTGGTCTGGTAGGCCTCAAACGGGAGAGACTCCATCTTTCTTTCTGCTCCGGCAGCTTGAGACGCTTCTAGGTCAAATATAATGTTTTAGTTATGAGGTGTTGTTCGCCTGGAGAGAACCGGCTCAGGCTGGCCCTTGTCGAAGGATTGTATTTTTCTTCATGCCGAAGACACAACATCAGGCCGGCCGGCTGGGAACGTGTCCTTGGTACGGGGAGGTACAAGAATTTGGTGGGCGGCAGGCTACTGGCCGTATTTTTCCATGAAGGAACAAGCTTCTATATTAGTGAAAGCACGAAGCAGTTGTGGAGTCAGTCCGTAGGCGGCATCCAGCCGTCAGCAGCGAAGCTATTAATTATTTCAGGGAAGATAGTCGCCATTCCAAAGACTGAGAAGAATTAAGAAACTGATACTCTCTTAGAAAGATTGAAGTTATTTTAGTGGAGACGGCTGGAGAGCTTTGACATTAAGAGCACGGAGGCCTGGCGGTGTCATGCAGCACGGAGGCCTGACGGTGTCATGCAGCACGGAGGCCTGGCGGTGTCATGCAGCACGGAGGCCTGGCGGTGTCATGCAGCACAGAGGCCTGGCGGTGTCATGCAGCACGGAGGCCTGGCGGTGTCATGCAGCACGGAGGCCTGGCGGTGTCATGCAGCACGGAGGCCTGGCGGTGTCATGCAGCACGGAGGCCTGGCGGTGTCATGCACGGAGGCCTGGCGGTGTCATGCAGCACGGAGGCCTGGCGGTGTCATGCACAGAGGCCTGGCGGTGTCATGCAGCACAGGGGCCTGGCGGTGTCATGCAGCACGGAGGCCTGGCGGTGTCATGCAGCACGGAGGCCTGGCGGTGTCATGCAGCACGGAGGCCTGGCGGTGTCATGCAGCACGGAGGCCTGGCGGTGTCATGCAGCACGGAGGCCTGGCGGTGTCATGCAGCACGGAGGCCTGGCGGTGTCATGCAGCACGGAGGCCTGGCGGTGTCATGCAGCACGGAGGCCTGGCGGTGTCATGCAGCACGGAGGCCTGGCGGTGTCATGCAGCACGGAGGCCTGGCGGTGTCATGCAGCAGGGAGGCCTGGCGGTGTCATGCAGCACGGAGGCCTGGCGGTGTCATGCAGCACGGAGGCCTGGCGGTGTCATGCACAGAGGCCTGGCGGTGTCATGCACGGAGGCCTGGCGGTGTCATGCAGCATGGAGCCCTGGCGGTGTCATGCACGGAGGCCTGGCGGTGTCATGCAGCACGGAGGCCTGGCGGTGTCATGCAGCACGGAGGCCTGGCGGTGTCATGCAGCACGGAGGCCTGGCGGTGTCATGCACGGAGGCCTGGCGGTGTCATGCACGGAGGCCTGGCGGTGTCATGCAGCATGGAGCCCTGGCGGTGTCATGCACGGAGGCCTGGCGGTGTCATGCAGCACGGAGGCCTGGCGGTGTCATGCAGCACGGAGGCCTGGCGGTGTCATGCAGCACGGAGGCCTGGTGGTGTCATGCACGGAGGCCTGGCAGTGTCATGCAGCACGGAGGCCTGGCGGTGTCATGCAGCACGGAGGCCTGGCGGTGTCATGCAACACGGAGGCCTGGCGGTGTCATGCACGGAGGCCTGGCGGTGTCATGCATGGAGGCCTGGCGGTGTCATGCACGGAGACCTGGCGGTGTCATGCAGCACGGAGGCCTGGAGGTGTCATGCAGCACGGAGGCCTGGCGGTGTCATGCAGCATGGAGGCCTGGCGGTGTCATGCAGCATGGAGGCCTGGCGGTGTCATGCAGCACGTAGGCCTGGCGGTGTCATGGACGGAGGCCTGTCAGTGTCATGCAGCACGGAGGCCTGGCGGTGTCATGCACGGAGGCCTGGCGGTGTCATGCAGCACGGAGGCCTGGCGGTGTCATGCAGCACGGAGGCCTGGCGGTGTCATGCAGCACGGAGGCCTGGTGGTGTCATGCAGCACGGAGTCCTGGCGGTGTCATGCAGCACGGAGGCCTGGCGGTGTCATGCAGAACGGAGGCCTGGCGGTGTCATGGACGGAGGCCTGTCAGTGTCATGCAGCACGGAGGCCTGGCGGTGTCATGCACGGAGGACTGGCGGTGTCATGTAGCACGGAGGCCTGGCGGTGTCATGCAGCACGGAGGCCTGGTGGTGTCATGCAGCACGGAGGCCTGGCGGTGTTATGCACGGAGGCCTGGCGGCGTCATGCAGCACGGAGGCCTGGCGGTGTCATGCAGCACGGAGGCCTGGCGGTGTCATGCAGCACGGAGGCCTGGCGGTGTCATGCAGCACGGAGGCCTGGCGGTGTCATGCACGGAGGCCTGGCGGTGTCATGCACGGAGGCCTGGCGGTGTCATGCACGGAGGCCTGGCGGTGTCATGCAGCACGGAGGCCTGGCGGTGTCATGCAGCACGGAGGCCTGGCGGTGTCATGCACGGAGGCCTGGCGGTGTCATGCACGGAGGCCTGGCGGTGTCATGCAGCATGGAGGCCTGGCGGTGTCATGCAGCACAGAGGCCTGGCGGTGTCATGCAGCACGGAGGCCTGGCGGTGTCATGCAGCACGGAGGCCTGGCGGTGTCATGCAGCATGGAGCCCTGGCGGTGTCATGCACGGAGGCCTGGCGGTGTCATGCAGCACGGAGGCCTGGCGGTGTCATGCAGCACGGAGCCCTGGCGGTGTCATGCAGCATGGAGCCCTGGCGGTGTCATGCACGGAGGCCTGGCGGTGTCATGCAGCACGGAGGCCTGGCGGTGTCATGCAGCACGGAGGCCTGGCGGTGTCATGCAGCACGGAGGCCTGGCGGTGTCATGCACGGAGGCCTGGCAGTGTCATGCAGCACGGAGGCCTGGCGGTGTCATGCAGCACGGAGGCCTGGCGGTGTCATGCACGGAGGCCTGGCGGTGTCATGCACGGAGGCCTGGCGGTGTCATGCAGCACGGAGGCCTGGCGGTGTCATGCAGCACGGAGGCCTGGAGGTGTCATGCAGCACGGAGGCCTGGCGGTGTCATGCAGCACGGAGTCCTGGCGGTGTCATGCAGCACGGAGGCCTGGCGGTGTCATGCAGAACGGAGGCCTGGCGGTGTCATGGACGGAGGCCTGTCAGTGTCATGCAGCACGGAGGCCTGGCGGTGTCATGCACGGAGGACTGGCGGTGTCATGTAGCACGGAGGCCTGGCGGTGTCATGCAGCACGGAGGCCTGGTGGTGTCATGCAGCACGGAGGCCTGGCGGTGTTATGCACGGAGGCCTGGCGGCGTCATGCAGCACGGAGGCCTGGCGGCGTCATGCAGCACGGAGGCCTGGCGGTGTCATGCAGCACGGAGGCCTGGCGGTGTCATGCAGCACGGAGGCCTGGCGGTGTCATGCAGCACGGAGGCCTGGCGGTGTCATGCACGGAGGCCTGGCGGTGTCATGCACGGAGGCCTGGCGGTGTCATGCACGGAGGCCTGGCGATGTCATGCAGCACGGAGGCCTGGCGGTGTCATGCAGCACGGAGGCCTGGCGGTGTCATGCAGCACGGAGGCCTGGCGGTGTCATGCAGCACGGAGGCCTGGCGGTGTCATGCACGGAGGCCTGGCGGTGTCATGCAGCATGGAGGCCTGGCGGTGTCATGCAGCACGGAGGCCTGGCGGTGTCATGCAGCACGGAGGCCTGGCGGTGTCATGCAGCACGGAGGCCTGGCGGTGTCATGCAGCACGGAGGCCTGGCGGTGTCATGCAGCACGGAGGCCTGGCGGTGTCATGCACAGAGGCCTGGCGGTGTCATGCAGCACAGGGGCCTGGCGGTGTCATGCAGCACGGAGGCCTGGCGGTGTCATGCAGCACGGAGGCCTGGCGGTGTCATGCAGCACGGAGGCCTGGCGGTGTCATGCAGCACGGAGGCCTGGCGGTGTCATGCAGCACGGAGGCCTGGCGGTGTCATGCAGCACGGAGGCCTGGCGGTGTCATGCAGCACGGAGGCCTGGCGGTGTCATGCAGCACGGAGGCCTGGCGGTGTCATGCAGCACGGAGGCCTGGCGGTGTCATGCAGCACGGAGGCCTGGCGGTGTCATGCAGCACGGAGGCCTGGCGGTGTCATGCAGCACGGAGGCCTGGCGGTGTCATGCACGGAGGCCTGGCGGTGTCATGCACGGAGGCCTGGCGGTGTCATGCAGCATGGAGCCCTGGCGGTGTCATGCACGGAGGCCTGGCGGTGTCATGCAGCACGGAGGCCTGGCGGTGTCATGCAGCACGGAGGCCTGGCGGTGTCATGCAGCACGGAGGCCTGGCGGTGTCATGCACGGAGGCCTGGCGGTGTCATGCACGGAGGCCTGGCGGTGTCATGCAGCATGGAGCCCTGGCGGTGTCATGCACGGAGGCCTGGCGGTGTCATGCAGCACGGAGGCCTGGCGGTGTCATGCAGCACGGAGGCCTGGCGGTGTCATGCAGCACGGAGGCCTGGTGGTGTCATGCACGGAGGCCTGGCAGTGTCATGCAGCACGGAGGCCTGGCGGTGTCATGCAGCACGGAGGCCTGGCGGTGTCATGCAACACGGAGGCCTGGCGGTGTCATGCACGGAGGCCTGGCGGTGTCATGCATGGAGGCCTGGCGGTGTCATGCACGGAGACCTGGCGGTGTCATGCAGCACGGAGGCCTGGAGGTGTCATGCAGCACGGAGGCCTGGCGGTGTCATGCAGCATGGAGGCCTGGCGGTGTCATGCAGCATGGAGGCCTGGCGGTGTCATGCAGCACGTAGGCCTGGCGGTGTCATGGACGGAGGCCTGTCAGTGTCATGCAGCACGGAGGCCTGGCGGTGTCATGCACGGAGGCCTGGCGGTGTCATGCAGCACGGAGGCCTGGCGGTGTCATGCAGCACGGAGGCCTGGCGGTGTCATGCAGCACGGAGGCCTGGTGGTGTCATGCAGCACGGAGTCCTGGCGGTGTCATGCAGCACGGAGGCCTGGCGGTGTCATGCAGAACGGAGGCCTGGCGGTGTCATGGACGGAGGCCTGTCAGTGTCATGCAGCACGGAGGCCTGGCGGTGTCATGCACGGAGGACTGGCGGTGTCATGTAGCACGGAGGCCTGGCGGTGTCATGCAGCACGGAGGCCTGGTGGTGTCATGCAGCACGGAGGCCTGGCGGTGTTATGCACGGAGGCCTGGCGGCGTCATGCAGCACGGAGGCCTGGCGGTGTCATGCAGCACGGAGGCCTGGCGGTGTCATGCAGCACGGAGGCCTGGCGGTGTCATGCAGCACGGAGGCCTGGCGGTGTCATGCACGGAGGCCTGGCGGTGTCATGCACGGAGGCCTGGCGGTGTCATGCACGGAGGCCTGGCGGTGTCATGCAGCACGGAGGCCTGGCGGTGTCATGCAGCACGGAGGCCTGGCGGTGTCATGCACGGAGGCCTGGCGGTGTCATGCACGGAGGCCTGGCGGTGTCATGCAGCATGGAGGCCTGGCGGTGTCATGCAGCACAGAGGCCTGGCGGTGTCATGCAGCACGGAGGCCTGGCGGTGTCATGCAGCACGGAGGCCTGGCGGTGTCATGGGAGGCCTGGCGGTGTCATGCACGGAGGCCTGGCGGTGTCATGCAGCACGGAGGCCTGGCGGTGTCATGCAGCACGGAGGCCTGGCGGTGTCATACACGGAGGCCTGGCGGTGTCATGCAGCACGGAGGCCTGACGGTGTCATGCAGCACAGAGGCCTGGCGGTGTCATGCACGGAGGCCTGGCGGTGTCATGCAGCATGGAGGCCTGGCGGTGTCATGCAGCACGGAGGCCTGGCGGTGTCATACACAGAGGCCTGGCGGTGTCATGCAGCACGGAGGCCTGACGGTGTCATGCAGCACAGAGGCCTGGCGGTGTCATGCAGCACGGAGGCCTGGCGGTGTCATGCAGCACGGAGGCCTGGCGGTGTCATGCAGCACGGAAGCCTGGCGGTGTCATGCAGCACGGAGGCCTGGCGGTGTCATGCTGCAAGGAGGCCTGCCGGTGTCATGCAGTACGGAGGCCTGGCGGTGTCATGCACGGAGGCCTGGCGGTGTCATGCAGCACGGAGGCCTGGCGGTGTCATGCACGGAGGCCTGGCGGTGTCATGCAGCACGGAGGCCTGGCGGTGTCATGCACGGAGGCCTGGCGGTGTCATGCAGCACGGAGGCCTGGCGGTGTCATGCACGGAGGCCTGGCGGTGTCATGCAGCACGGAGGCCTGGCGGTGTCATGCACGGAGGCCTGGCGGTGTCATGCAGCATGGAGGCCTGGCGGTGTCATGCAGCACGGAGGCCTGGCGGTGTCATGCAGCACGGAGGCCTGGCGGTGTCATGCAGCACGGAGGCCTGGCGGTGTCATGCAGCACGGAGGCCTGGCGGTGTCATGCACGGATGCCTGGCGGTGTCATGCAGCACGGAGGCCTGGCGGTGTCATACACGGAGGCCTGGCAGTGTCATGCAGCACGGAGGCCTGGAGGTGTCATGCAGCACGGAGGCCTGGCGGTGTCATGCAGCACGGAGGCCTGGCGGTGTCATGCAGCACAGAGGCCTGGCGGTGTCATGCAGCACGGAGGCCTGGCGGTGTCATGCGCGGAGGCCTGGCGGTGTCATGCAGCACGGAGGCCTGGCGGTGTCATGCAGCACGGAGGCCTGGCGGTGTCATGCACGGAGGCCTGGCGGTGTCATGCAGCACGGAGGCCTGGCGGTGTCATGCACGGAGGCCTGGCGGTGTCATGCAGCACGGAGGCCTGGCGGTGTCATGCACGGAGGCCTGGCGGTGACATGCAGCACGGAGGCCTGGCAGTGTCATGCACGGAGGCCTGGCGGTGTCATGCAGCACGGAGGCCTGGCGGTGTCATGCAGCACGGAGGCCTGGCGGTGTCATGCAGCATGGAGGCCTGGTGGTGTCATGCACGGAGGCCTGGCGGTGTCATGCACGGAGGCCTGGTGGTGTCATGCAGCACGGAGGCCTGGCGGTGTCATGCACGGAGGCCTGGCGGTGTCATGCAGCACGGAGGCCTGGCGGTGTCATGCACGGAGGCCTGGCGGTGTCATGCAGCACGGAGGCCTGGCGGTGTCATGCAGCACGGAGGCCTGGCGGTGTCATGCACGGAGGCCTGGCGGTGTCATGCAGCACGGAGGCCTGGCGGTGTCATGCAGCACGGAGGCCTGGCGGTGTCATGCAGCACGGAGGCCTGGCGGTGTCATGCAGCACGGAGGCCTGGCGGTGTCATGCACGGAGGCCTGGCGGTGTCATGCAGCACGGAGGCCTGGTGGTGTCATGCAGCACGGAGGCCTGGCGGTGTCATGCAGCACGGAGGCCTGGCGGTGTCATGCAGCACGGAGGCCTGGCGGTGTCATGCAGCACGGAGGCCTGGCGGTGTCATGCAGCACGTAGGCCTGGCGGTGTCATGCACGGAGGCCTGGCGGTGTCATGCAGCACGGAGGCCTGGCGGTGTCATGCACGGAGGCCTGGTAGTGTCATGCAGCACGGAGGCCTGGCGGTGTCATGCACGGAGGCTTGGTGGTGTCATGCAGCACGGAGGCCTGGCGGTGTCATGCACGGAGGCCTGGTGGTGTCATGCAGCACAGAGGCCTAGCGGTGTCATGCAGCACGGAGGCCTGGCGGTGTCATGCACGGAGGCCTGGCGGTGTCATGCAGCACGGAGGCCTGGCGGTGTCATGCACGGAGGCCTGGCGGTGTCATGCACGGAGGCCTGGCGGTGTCATGCAGCACGGAGGCCTGGCGGTGTCATGCAGCACGGAGGCCTGGCGGTGTCATGCAGCACGGAGGCCTGGCTGTGTCATGCAGCACAGAGGCCTGGCGGTGTCATGCAGCACGGAGGCCTGGCGGTGTCATGCACGGAGGCCTGGCGGTGTCATGCAGCACGGAGGCCTGGCGGTGTCATGCACGGATGCCTGGTGGTGTCATGCAGCACGGAGGCCTAGCGGTGTCATGCAGCACGGAGGCCTGGCGGTGTCATGCAGCACAGAGGCCTCTCGGTGTCATGCAGCACGGAGGCCTGGCGGTGTCATGCATGGAGGCCTGGCGGTGTCATGCAGCACGGAGGCCTGGTGGTGTCATGCACGGAGGCCTGGCGGTGTCATGCAGCACGGAGGCCTGGCGGTGTCATGCAGCACGGAGGCCTGGCGGTATCATGCAGCACGGAGGCCTGGCGGTATCATGCAGCACGGAGGCCTGGCGGTGTCATGCACGGAGGCCTGGCGGTGTCATGCAGCACGGAGGCCTGGCGGTGTCATGCAGCACGGAGGCCTGGCCGTGTCATGCAGCACGGAGGCCTGGCGGTGTCATGCAGCACAGAGGCCTGGCGGTGTCAAGCACGGAGGCCTGGCAGTGTCATGCAGCATGGAGGCCTGGCGGTGTCATGCAGCACGGAGGCCTGGCGGTGTCATGCAAGGAGGCCTGGCGGTGTCATGCAGCACGGAGGCCTGGCTTTGTCATGCACGGAGGCCTGGCGGTGTCATGCACGGAGGCCTGGCGGTGTCATGCACGGAGGCCTGGCGGTGTCATGCACGGAGGCCTGGCGGTGTCATGCAGCATGGAGGCCTGGCAGTGTCATGCAGCACAGAGGCCTGGCGGTGTCATGCAGCACGGAGGCCTGGCGGTGTCATGCAGCACGGAGGCCTGGCGGTGTCATGCACGGAGGCCTGGCGGTGTCATGCAGCACGGAGGCCTGGCGGTGTCATGCAGCACGGAGGCCTGGCGGTGTCATGCAGCACGGAGGCCTGGCAGTGTCATGCAGCACGGAGGCCTGGCAGTGTCATGCAGCACGGAGGCCTGGCGGTGTCATGCAGCACGGAGGCCTGGCGGTGTCATGCACGGAGGCCTGGCGGTGTCATGCAGCACGGAGGCCTGGCGGTGTCATGCAGCACGTAGGCATGGCGGTGTCATGGACGGAGGCCTGTCAGTGTCATGCAGCACGGTGGCCTGGCGGTGTCATGCAGCACAGAGGCCTGGCGGTGTCATGCAGCACGGAGGCCTGGCGGTGTCATGCAGCACGGAGGCCTGGCGGTGTCATACAGCACGGAGGCCTGGCGGTGTCATTCACGGAGGCCTGGCGGTGTCATGCAGCACGGAGGCCTGGCGGTGTCATGCACGGAGGCCTGGCAGTGTCATGCAGCACGGAGGCCTGGTGGTGTCATGCACGGAGGCCTGGCGGTGTCATGCAGCACGGAGGCCTGGCGGTGTCATGCACGGAGGCCTGGCGGTGTCATGCAGCACGGAGGCCTGGCGGTGTCATGCACGGAGGCCTGGCGGTGTCATGCAGCACGGAGGCCTGGCAGTGTCATGCACGGAGGCCTGGCGGTGTCATGCAGCACGGAGGCCTGGCGGTGTCATGCAGCACGGAGGCCTGGCGGTGTCATGCACGGAGGCCTGGCGGTGTCATGCAGCACGGAGGCCTGGCGGTGTCATGCAGCACGGAGGCCTGGCGGTGTCATGCAGCACGGAGGCCTGGCAGTGTCATGCAGCACGGAGGCCTGGCAGTGTCATGCAGCACGGAGGCCTGGCGGTGTCATGCAGCACGGAGGCCTGGCGGTGTCATGCACGGAGGCCTGGCGGTGTCATGCACGGAGGCCTGGCGGTGTCATGCAGCACGGAGCCCTGGCGGTGTCATGCAGCACGGAGGCCTGGCTTTGTCATGCACGGAGGCCTGGCAGTGTCATGCAGCACGGAGGCCTGGCGGTGTCATGCAGCATGAAGGCATGGCGGTGTCATGCAGCATGGAGGCCTGGCGGTGTCATGCAGCACTGAGGCCTGGCGGTGTCATGCATGGAGGCCTGGCAGTGTCATGCAGCACGGAGGCCTGGCGGTGTCATGCAGCACGGAGGCCTGGCGGTGTCATGCAGCACGGAGGCCTGGCGGTGTCATGCACGGAGGCCTGGCAGTGTCATGCAGCACGGAGGCCTGGTGGTGTCATGCACGGAGGCCTGGCGGTGTCATGCACGGAGGCCTGGCGGTGTCATGCAGCACGGAGGCCTGGCGGTGTCATGCAGCACGGAGGCCTGGCGGTGTCATACACGGAGGCCTGGCGGTGTCATGCAGCACGGAGGCCTGACGGTGTCATGCAGCACAGAGGCCTGGCGGTGTCATGCACGGAGGCCTGGCGGTGTCATGCAGCATGGAGGCCTGGCGGTGTCATGCAGCACGGAGGCCTGGCGGTGTCATACACAGAGGCCTGGCGGTGTCATGCAGCACGGAGGCCTGACGGTGTCATGCAGCACAGAGGCCTGGCGGTGTCATGCAGCACGGAGGCCTGGCGGTGTCATGCAGCACGGAGGCCTGGCGGTGTCATGCAGCATGGAGGCCTGGCGGTGTCATGCAGCACGGAGGCCTGGCGGTGTCATGCTGCAAGGAGGCCTGCCGGTGTCATGCAGTACGGAGGCCTGGCGGTGTCATGCACGGAGGACTGGCGGTGTCATGCAGCACGGAGGCCTGGCGGTGTCATGCACGGAGGCCTGGCGGTGTCATGCAGCACGGAGGCCTGGCGGTGTCATGCACGGAGGCCTGGCGGTGTCATGCAGCACGGAGGCCTGGCGGTGTCATGCACGGAGGCCTGGCGGTGTCATGCAGCACGGAGGCCTGGCGGTGTCATGCACGGAGGCCTGGCGGTGTCATGCAGCATGGAGGCCTGGCGGTGTCATGCAGCACGGAGGCCTGGCGGTGTCATGCAGCACGGAGGCCTGGCGGTGTCATGCAGCACGGAGGCCTGGCGGTGTCATGCACGGAGGCCTGGCGGTGTCATGCAGCACGGAGGCCTGGCGGTGTCATACACGGAGGCCTGGCAGTGTCATGCAGCACGGAGGCCTGGAGGTGTCATGCAGCACGGAGGCCTGGCGGTGTCATGCAGCACGGAGGCCTGGCGGTGTCATGCAGCACAGAGGCCTGGCGGTGTCATGCAGCACAGAGGCCTGGCGGTGTCATGCAGCACGGAGGCCTGGCGGTGTCATGCGCGGAGGCCTGGCGGTGTCATGCAGCACAGAGGCCTGGCGGTGTCATGCACGGAGGCCTGGCGATGTCATGCAGCACGGAGGCCTGGCGGTGTCATGCAGCACGGAGGCCTGGCGGTGTCATGCAGCACGGAGGCCTGGCGGTGTCATGCAGCACGGAGGCCTGGCGGTGTAATGCAGCACGGAGGCCTGGCGGTGTCATGCACGGAGGCCTGGCGGTGTCATGCACGGAGGCCTGGCGGTGTCATGCAGCACGGAGCCCTGGCGGTGTCATGCAGCACGGAGGCCTGGCTTTGTCATGCACGGAGGCCTGGCAGTGTCATGCAGCACGGAGGCCTGGCGGTGTCATGCAGCACAGAGGCATGGCGGTGTCATGCAGCACAGAGGCCTGGCGGTGTCATGCAGCACTGAGGCCTGGCGGTGTCATGCACGGAGACCTGGCGGTGTCATGCAGCACGGAGGCCTGGCGGTGTCATGCACGGAGGCCTGGCGGTGTCATGCAGCACGGAGGCCTGGCGGTGCCATGCAGCACGGAGGCCTGGCGGTGTCATGCACGGAGGCCTGGCGGTGTCATGCACGGAGGCCTGGCGGTGTCATGCAGCATGGAGGCCTGGCGGTGTCATGCAGCACGGAGGCCTGGCGGTGTCATGCACGGAGGCCTGGCGGTGTCATGCAGCACGGAGGCCTGGCGGTGTCATGCAGCACGGAGGCCTGGCGGTGTCATGCAGCACGGAGGCCTGGCGGTGTCATGCACGGAGGCCTGGCGGTGTCATGCAGCACAGAGGCCTGGCGGTGTCATGCACGGAGGCCTGGCGGTGTCATGCAGCACGGAGGCCTGGCGGTGTCATGCAGCACAGAGGCCTGGCGGTGTCATGCAGCATGGAGGCCTGGCGGTGTAATGCAGCACGGAGGCCTGGCGGTGTCATGCAGCACGGAGGCCTGGCGGTGTCATGCAGCACGGAGGCCTGGCTTTGTCATGCACGGAGGCCTGGCGGTGTCATGCAGCACGGAGGCCTTGCGGTGTCATGCAGCACGGAGGCATGATGGTGTCATGCAGCACGGAGGCCTGGCGGTGTCATGCAGCACTGAGGCCTGGCGGTGTCATGCATGGAGGCCTGGCGGTGTCATGCACGGAGGCCTGGCGGTGTCATGCACGGAGGCCTGGCGGTGTCATGCAGCACGGAGGCCTGGCGGTGTCATGCAGCATGGAGGCCTGGCGGTGTCATACACGGAGGCCTGGCGGTGTCATGCAGCGCAGAGGCCTGACGGTGTCATGCACGGAGGCCTGGCAGTGTCATGCAGCACAGAGGCCTGGCGGTGTCATGCAGCACGGAGGCCTGGCGGTGTCATGCAGCACGGAGGCCTGGCGGTGTCATGCAGCACGGAGGCCTGGCGGTGTCATGCACGGAGGCATGGCGGTGTCATGCAGCAAGGAGGCCTGGCGGTGTCATGCAGCACGGAAGCCTGCCGGTGTCATGCAACACGGAGGCCTGGCGGTGTCATGCAGCACGGAGGCCTGGCGGTGTCATGCAGCACGGAGGCCTGGCGGTGTCATGCACGGAGGCTTGGCGGTGTCATGCAGCACGGAGGCCTGGCGGTGTCATGCACGGAGGCCTGGTGGTGTAATGCAGCACGGAGGCCTGGCGGTGTCATGCACGGAGGCCTGGCGGTGTCATGCAGCACAGAGGCCTCTCGGTGTCATGCAGCACGAAGGCCTGGCGGTGTCATACATGGAGGCTCGGCGGTGTCATGCAGCACGGAGGCCTGGTGGTGTCATGCACGGAGGCCTGGCGGTGTCATGCACGGAGGCCTGGTGGTGTCATGTAGCACGGAGTCTGGCGGTGTCATGCACGGAGGCCTGGCGGTGTCATGCAGCACGGAGGCCTGGCCGTGTCATGCAGCACGGAGGCCTGGCGGTGTCATGCACGGAGGCCTGACTGTGTCATGCACGGAGGCCTGGCGGTGTCATGCAGCACGGAGGCCTGGCGGTGTCATGCAGCATGGAGGCCTGGCAGTGTCATGCACGGAGGCCTGGCGGTGTCATGCAGCACAGAGGCCTGGCGGTGTCATGCACGGAGGCCTGGCGGTGTCATGCAGCACGGAGGCCTGGCGGTGTCATGCAGCACGGAGGCCTGGCGGTGTCATGCACGGAGGCCTGGCGGTGTCATGCAGCACGGAGGCCTGGCAGTGTCATGCACGGAGGCCTGGCGGTGTCATGCAGCACGGAGGCCTGGCGGTGTCATGCAGCACGGAGGCCTGGCGGTGTCATGCACGGAGGCCTGGCGGTGTCATGCAGCACGGAGGCCTGGCGGTGTCATGCAGCACGGAGGCCTGGCGGTGTCATGCAGCACGGAGGCCTGGCAGTGTCATGCAGCACGGAGGCCTGGCAGTGTCATGCAGCACGGAGGCCTGGCGGTGTCATGCAGCACGGAGGCCTGGCGGTGTCATGCACGGAGGCCTGGCGGTGTCATGCACGGAGGCCTGGCGGTGTCATGCAGCACGGAGCCCTGGCGGTGTCATGCAGCACGGAGGCCTGGCTTTGTCATGCACGGAGGCCTGGCAGTGTCATGCAGCACGGAGGCCTGGCGGTGTCATGCAGCATGAAGGCATGGCGGTGTCATGCAGCATGGAGGCCTGGCGGTGTCATGCAGCACTGAGGCCTGGCGGTGTCATGCATGGAGGCCTGGCAGTGTCATGCAGCACGGAGGCCTGGCGGTGTCATGCAGCACGGAGGCCTGGCGGTGTCATGCACGGAGGCCTGGCAGTGTCATGCAGCACGGAGGCCTGGCGGTGTCATGCACGGAGGCCTGGTGGTGTCATGCACGGAGGCCTGGCGGTGTCATGCACGGAGGCCTGGCGGTGTCATGCAGCACGGAGGCCTGGCGGTGTCATGCAGCACGGAGGCCTGGCGGTGTCATACACGGAGGCCTGGCGGTGTCATGCAGCACGGAGGCCTGACGGTGTCATGCAGCACAGAGGCCTGGCGGTGTCATGCACGGAGGCCTGGCGGTGTCATGCAGCATGGAGGCCTGGCGGTGTCATGCAGCACGGAGGCCTGGCGGTGTCATACACAGAGGCCTGGCGGTGTCATGCAGCACGGAGGCCTGACGGTGTCATGCAGCACAGAGGCCTGGCGGTGTCATGCAGCACGGAGGCCTGGCGGTGTCATGCAGCACGGAGGCCTGGCGGTGTCATGCAGCACGGAGGCCTGGCGGTGTCATGCAGCACGGAGGCCTGGCGGTGTCATGCTGCAAGGAGGCCTGCCGGTGTCATGCAGTACGGAGGCCTGGCGGTGTCATGCACGGAGGCCTGGTGGTGTCATGCAGCACGGAGGCCTGGCGGTGTCATGCACGGAGGCCTGGCGGTGTCATGCAGCACGGAGGCCTGGCGGTGTCATGCACGGAGGCCTGGCGGTGTCATGCAGCACGGAGGCCTGGCGGTGTCATGCACGGAGGCCTGGCGGTGTCATGCACCACGGAGGCCTGGCGGTGTCATGCACGGAGGCCTGGCGGTGTCATGCAGCATGGAGGCCTGGCGGTGTCATGCAGCACGGAGGCCTGGCGGTGTCATGCAGCACGGAGGCCTGGCGGTGTCATGCAGCACGGAGGCCTGGCGGTGTCATGCAGCACGGAGGCCTGGCGGTGTCATGCACGGAGGCCTGGCGGTGTCATGCAGCACGGAGGCCTGGCGGTGTCATACACGGAGGCCTGGCGGTGTCATGCACGGAGGCCTGGCGGTGTCATGCAGCACAGAGGCCTGGCGGTGTCATGCACGGAGGCCTGGCGGTGTCATGCAGCACGGAGGCCTGGCGGTGTCATGCAGCACAGAGGCCTGGCGGTGTCATGCAGCATGGAGGCCTGGCGGTGTAATGCAGCACGGAGGCCTGGTGGTGTCATGCAGCACGGAGGCCTGGCGGTGTCATGCAGCACGGAGGCCTGGCTTTGTCATGCACGGAGGCCTGGCGGTGTCATGCAGCACGGAGGCCTTGCGGTGTCATGCAGCATGGAGGCATGACGGTGTCATGCAGCACGGAGGCCTGGCGGTGTCATGCAGCACTGAGGCCTGGCGGTGTCATGCATGGAGGCCTGGCGGTGTCATGCACAGAGGCCTGGCGGTGTCATGCACGGAGGCCTGGCGGTGTCATGCAGCACGGAGGCCTGGCGGTGTCATGCAGCATGGAGGCCTGGCGGTGTCATACACGGAGGCCTGGCGGTGTCATGCAGCGCGGAGGCCTGACGGTGTCATGCACGGAGGCCTGGCGGTGTCATGCAGCACAGAGGCCTGGCGGTGTCATGCAGCACGGAGGCCTGGCGGTGTCATGCAGCACGGAGGCCTGGCGGTGTCATGCACGGAGGCATGGCGGTGTCATGCAGCAAGGAGGCCTGGCGGTGTCATGCAGCACGGAAGCCTGCCGGTGTCATGCAACACGGAGGCCTGGCGGTGTCATGCAGCACGGAGGACTGGCGGTGTCATGCAGCACGGAGGCCTGGCGGTGTCATGCAGCACAGAGGCCTGGCAGTGTCATGCACGGAGGCCTGGCGGTGTCATGCAGCACGGAGGCCTGGCGGTGTCATGCAGCACGGAGGCCTGGCGGTGTCATGCACGGAGGCCTTGCGGTGTCATGCAGCACGGAGGCCTGGCGGTGTCATGCAGCACGGAGGCCTGGCGGTGTCATGCAGCACGTAGGCCTGGCGGTGTCATGGACGGAGGCCTGTCAGTGTCATGCAGCACGGTGGCCTGGCGGTGTCATGCAGCACAGAGGCCTGGCGGTGTCATGCAGCATGGAGGCCTGGCGGTGTCATGCAGCACGGAGGCCTGGCGGTGTCATGCAGCACGGAGGCCTGGCGGTGTCAAGCACGGAGGCCTGGCGGTGTCATGCAGCACGGAGGCCTGGCGGTGTCATGCACGGAGGCCTGGCGGTGTCATGCAGCACGGAGGCCTGGCGGTGTCATGCAGCACGGAGGCCTGGCGGTGTCATGCAGCACGGAGGCATGGCGGTGTCATACAGCACGGAGGCCTGGCGGTGTCATGCAGCACGGAGGCCTGGCGGTGTCATGCAGCACGGAGGCCTGTCGGTGTCATGCAGCACGGAGGCCTGGCAGTGTCATGCAGCATGTAGGCCTGGCGGTGTCATGGACGGAGGCCTGTCAGTGTCATGCTGCACGGTGGCCTGGCGGTGTCATGCAGCACGGAGGCCTGGCGGTGTCATGCAGCACGGAGGCCTGGCGGTGTCATGCAGCACGGAGGCCTGGCGGTGTCATGCAGCACGGAGGCCTGGCGGTGTCAAGCACGGAGGCCTGGCGGTGTCATGCAGCACGGAGGCCTGGCGGTGTCATGCACGGAGGCCTGGCGGTGTCATGCAGCATGGAGGCCTGGCGGTGTCATGCAGCATGGAGGCCTGGCGGTGTCATGCAGCACGGAGGCCTGGCGGTGTCATGCAGCACGGAGGCCTGGCGGTGTCATGCAGTACGGAGGCCTGGCGGTGTCATGCAGCACGGAGGCCTGGCGGTGTCATGCACGGAGGCCTGGCGGTGTCATGCAGCACGGAGGCCTGGCGGTGTCATGCAGCACAGAGGCCTGGCGGTGTCATGCAGCACGGAGGCCTGGCGGTGTCATGCAGCACGGAGGCCTGGCGGTGTCATGCAGCACGGAGGCCTGGCGGTGTCATGCAGCACGGAGGCCTGGCGGTGTCATGCAGCACAGAGGCCTGGCGGTGTCATGCACCGAGGCCTGGCGGTGTCATGCACGGAGGCCTGGCGGTGTCATGCACAGAGGCCTGGCAGTGTCATGCAGCATGGAGACCTGGCGGTGTCATGCAGCACGGAGGCCTGGCGGTGTCATGCAGCACGGAGGCCTGGCGGTGTCATGCAGCACGGAGGCCTGGCGGTGTCATGCACGGAGGCCTGGCGGTGTCATGCAGCACGGAGGCCTGGCGGTGTCATGCAGCACGGAGGCCTGGCGGTGTCATGCAGCACGGAGGCCTGGCGGTGTCATGCACGGAGGCCTGGCGGTGTCATGCACGGAGGCCTGGCGGTGTCATTCAGCACAGAGGCCTGGCGGTGTCATGCAGCACGGAGGCCTGGAGGTGTCATGCAGCACGGAGGCCTGGAGGTGTCATGCAGCACGGAGGCCTGGCGGTGTCATGCATGGAGGCCTGGCGGTGTCATGCACGGAGGCCTGGCGGTGTCATGCAGCACGGAGGCCTGGCGGTGTCATGCAGCACGGAGGCCTGGCGGTGTCATGCAGCACGGAGGCCTGGCGGTGTCATGCACGGAGGCCTGGCGGTGTCATGCAGCACGGAGGCCTGGCGGTGTCATGCAGCACGGAGGCCTGGCGGTGTTATGCACGGAGGCCTGGCGGTGTCATGCAGATCGGAGGCCTGGCAGTGTCATGCAGCACGGAGGCCTGGCGGTGTCATGCAGCACGGAGGCCTGGCAGTGTCATGCATGGAGGCCTGGCGGTGTCATGCAGCACGGAGGCCTGGCGGTGTCATGCATGGAGGCCTAGCGGTGTCATGCACGGAGGCCTGGCGGTGTCATGCACGGAGGCCTGGCAGTGTCATGCAGCATGGAGGCCTGGCGGTGTCATGCAGCACGGAGGCCTGGTGGTGTCATGCAGCACGGAGGCCTGGCGGTGTCATGCAGCACGGAGGCCTGGCGGTGTCATGCAGCATGGAGGCCTGGCGGTGTCATGCAGCACGGAGACCTGGCGGTGTCATGCAGCACGTAGGCCTGGCGGTGTCATGGACGGAGGCCTGTCAGTGTCATGCAGCACGGTGGCCTGGCGGTGTCATGCAGCACGGAGGCCTGGCGGTGTCATGCAGCATGGAGGCCTGGCGGTGTCATGCAGCATGGAGGCCTGGTGGTGTCATGCAGCATGGAGGCCTGGCGGTGTCATGCAGCACGGAGGCCTGGCGGTGTCATGCAGCACGGAGGCCTGGCGGTGTCATGCACGGAGGCCTGGCGGTGTCATGCACGGAGGCCTGGTGGTGTCATTCAGCACAGAGGCCTGGCGGTGTCATGCAGCACGGAGGCCTGGAGGTGTCATGCAGCACGGAGGCCTGGAGGTGTCATGCAGCACGGAGGCCTGGCGGTGTCATGCATGGAGGCCTGGCGGTGTCATGCACGGAGGCCTGGCGGTGTCATGCAGCACGGAGGCCTGGCGGTGTCATGCAGCACGGAGGCCTGGCGGTGTCATGCAGCACGGAGGCCTGGCGGTGTCATGCAGCACGGAGGCCTGGCGGTGTCATGCACGGAGGCCTGGCGGTGTCATGCACGGAGGCCTGGCGGTGTCATGCAGCACGGAGGCCTGGCGGTGTCATGCAGCACGGAGGCCTGGCGGTTTTATGCACGGAGGCCTGGCGGTGTCATGCAGATCGGAGGCCTGGCAGTGTCATGCAGCACGGAGGCCTGGCGGTGTCATGCAGCACGGAGGCCTGGCAGTGTCATGCAAGGAGGCCTGGCGGTGTCATGCAGCACGGAGGCCTGGCGGTGTCATGCATGGAGGCCTAGCGGTGTCATGCACGGAGGCCTGGCGGTGTAATGCACGGAGGCCTGGCAGTGTCATGCAGCATGGAGGCCTGGCGGTGTCATGCAGCACGGAGGCCTGGTGGTGTCATGCAGCACGGAGGCCTGGCGGTGTCATGCAGCACGGAGGCCTGGCGGTGTCATGCAGCATGGAGGCCTGGCGGTGTCATGCACGGAGGCCTGGCGGTGTCATGCAGCACGGAGTTCTGGCGGTGTCATGCAGCACGGAGGCCTGGCGGTGTCATGCAGCACGGAGGCCTGGCGGTGTCATGCAGCATGGAGGTCTGGCGGTGTCATGCAGCACGGAGGCCTGGCGGTGTCATGCAGCACAGAGGCCTGGCGGTGTCATGCAGCACGGAGGCTTGGCGGTGTCATGCAGCACGGAGGCCTGGCGGTGTCATGCAGCACGGAGGCCTGGCGGTGTCATGCACGGAGGCCTTGCGGTGTCATGCAGCACGGAGCCCTGGCGGTGTCATGCACGGAGGCCTGGCGGTGTCATGCAGCACGGAGGCCTGGTGGTGTCATGCAGCACTGAGGACTGGTGGTGTCATGCAGCACGGAGGCTGGCGGTGTCATGCAGCACGGAGGCCTGGCGGTGTCATGCACGGAGGCCTGGCGGTGTCATGCAGCACGGAGGCCTGGCGGTGTCATGCAGCACGGAGGCCTGGTGGTGTCATGCAGCACGGAGGCCTGGCGGTGTCATGCACGGAGGCCTGGCGGTGTCATGCAGCACGGAGGCCTGGCGGTGTCATGCAGCACGGAGGCCTGGCAGTGTCATGCACGGAGGCCTGGCGGTGTCATGCAGCACGGAGGCCTGGCGGTGTCATGCACGGAGGCCTGGCGGTGTCATGCAGCACGGAGGCCTGGCGGTGTCATGCTGCACGGAGGCCTGGCGGTGTCATGCTGCACGGAGGCCTGGCGGTGTCATGCAGCACGGAGGCCTGGCGGTGTCATGCAGCACGGAGGCCTGGCGGTGTCATGCAGCACGGAGGCCTGGCGGTGTCATGCAGCGCGGAGGCCTGGCGGTGTCATGCACGGAGGCCTGGCGGTGTCATGCAGCACAGAGGCCTGGCGGTGTCATGCACGGAGGCCTGGCGGTGTCATGCAGCACAGAGGCCTGGCGGTGTCATGCAGCACAGAGGCCTGGCGGTGTCATGCAGCATGGAGGCCTGGCGGTGTAATGCAGCACGGAGGCCTGGCGGTGTCATGCAGCACGGAGGCCTGGCGGTGTCAAGCAGCACGGAGGCCTGGCGGTGTCATGCAGCACGGAGGCCTGGCTTTGTCATGCACGGAGGCCTGGCGGTGTCATGCAGCACGGAGGCCTTGCGGTGTCATGCAGCACGGAGGCATGGCGGTGTCATGCAGCACGGAGGCCTGGCGGTGTCATGCAGCACTGAGGCCTGGCGGTGTCATGCATGGAGGCCTGGCGGTGTCATGCACGGAGGCCTGGCGGTGTCTTGCACGGAGGCCTGGCGGTGTCATGCAGCACGGAGCCCTGGCGGTGTCATGCAGCATGGAGGCCTGGCGGTGTCATACACGGAGGCCTGGCGGTGTCATGCAGCGCGGAGGCCTGACGGTGTCATGCACGGAGGCCTGGCGGTGTCATGCAGCACAGAGGCCTGGCGGTGTCCTGCAGCACGGCGGCCTGGCGGTGTCATGCAGCACGGAGGCCTGGCGGTGTCATGCAGCACAGAGGCCTGGCGGTGTCATGCACGGAGGCATGGCGGTGTCATGCAGCAAGGAGGCCTGGCGGTGTCATGCAGCACGGAAGCCTGCCGGTGTCATGCAACACGGAGGCCTGACGGTGTCATGCAGCACGGAGGCCTGGCGGTGTCATGCAGCAGGGAGGCCTGGCGGTGTCATGCAGCACAGAGGCCTGGCAGTGTCATGCACGGAGGCCTGGCGGTGTCATGCAGCACGGAGGCCTGGCGGTGTCATGCACGGAGGCCTGGCGGTGTCATGCAGCACGGAGGCCTGGCGGTGTCATGCATGGAGGCCTGGCGGTGTCATGCAGCATGGAGGCCTGGCGGTGTCATGCAGCACGGAGGCCTGGCGGTATCATGCAGCACGGAGGCCTGGCGGTGTCATGCAGCACGGAGGCCTGGCGGTGTCATGCACGGAGGCCTGGCGGTGTCATGCAGCACGGAGGCCTGGCGGTGTCAAGCAGCATGGAGGCCTGGCGGTGTCATGCAGCACGGAGGCCTGGCCGTGTCATGCAGCACGGAGGCCTGGCGGTGTCATGCAGCACGGAGGCCTGGCGGTGTCATGCACGGAGGCCTGGCGGTGTCATGCAGCACGTAGGCCTGGCGGTGTCATGGACGGAGGCCTGTCAGTTTCATGCAGCACGGATGCCTGGCGGTGTCATGCAGCACGGAGGCCTGGCAGTGTCATGCACGGAGGCCTGGCGGTGTCATGCAGCAAGGAGGCCTGGCGGTGTCATGCACGGAGGCCTGGCGGTGTCTTGCAGCACGGAGGCCTGGCGGTGTCATGCACGGAGGCCTGGCGGTGTCATGCAGCACAGAGGCCTGGCGGTGTCATGCAGCACGGAGGCCTGGTGGTGTCATGCAGCACGGAGGCCTGGCGGTGTCATGCACGGAGGCCTGGCGGTGTCATGCAGCACAGAGGCCTGGCGGTGTCATGCAGCACGGAGGCCTGGCGGTGTCATGCAGCACAGAGGCCTGGCGGTGTCATGCAGCACGTAGGCCTGGCGGTGTCATGGACGGAGGCCTGTCAGTGTCATGCAGCACGGTGGCCTGGCGGTGTCATGCAGCACGGAGGCCTGGCGGTGTCATGCAGCACGGAGGCCTGGCGGTGTCATGGACGGAGGCCTGTCAGTGTCATGCAGCACGGTGGCCTGGCGGTGTCATGCAGCACGGAGGCCTGGAGGTGTCATGCAGCACGGAGGCCTGGAGGTGTCATGCAGCACGGAGGCCTGGCGGTGTCATGCATGGAGGCCTGGCGGTGTCATGCACGGAGGCCTGGCGGTGTCATGCAGCACGGAGGCCTGGCGGTGTCATGCAGCACGGAGGCCTGGCGGTGTCATGCAGCACGGAGGCCTGGCGGTGTCATGCACGGAGGCCTGGCGGTGTCATGCAGCACGGAGGCCTGGCGGTGTCATGCAGCACGGAGGCCTGGCGGTGTTATGCACGGAGGCCTGGCGGTGTCATGCAGATCGGAGGCCTGGCAGTGTCATGCAGCACGGAGGCCTGGCGGTGTCATGCAGCACGGAGGCCTGGCAGTGTCATGCATGGAGGCCTGGCGGTGTCATGCAGCACGGAGGCCTGGCGGTGTCATGCATGGAGGCCTAGCGGTGTCATGCACGGAGGCCTGGCGGTGTCATGCACGGAGGCCTGGCAGTGTCATGCAGCATGGAGGCCTGGCGGTGTCATGCAGCACGGAGGCCTGGTGGTGTCATGCAGCACGGAGGCCTGGCGGTGTCATGCAGCACGGAGGCCTGGCGGTGTCATGCAGCATGGAGGCCTGGCGGTGTCATGCAGCACGGAGACCTGGCGGTGTCATGCAGCACGTAGGCCTGGCGGTGTCATGGACGGAGGCCTGTCAGTGTCATGCAGCACGGTGGCCTGGCGGTGTCATGCAGCACGGAGGCCTGGCGGTGTCATGCAGCATGGAGGCCTGGCGGTGTCATGCAGCATGGAGGCCTGGTGGTGTCATGCAGCATGGAGGCCTGGCGGTGTCATGCAGCACGGAGGCCTGGCGGTGTCATGCAGCACGGAGGCCTGGCGGTGTCATGCACGGAGGCCTGGCGGTGTCATGCACGGAGGCCTGGCGGTGTCATTCAGCACAGAGGCCTGGCGGTGTCATGCAGCACGGAGGCCTGGAGGTGTCATGCAGCACGGAGGCCTGGAGGTGTCATGCAGCACGGAGGCCTGGCGGTGTCATGCATGGAGGCCTGGCGGTGTCATGCACGGAGGCCTGGCGGTGTCATGCAGCACGGAGGCCTGGCGGTGTCATGCAGCACGGAGGCCTGGCGGTGTCATGCAGCACGGAGGCCTGGCGGTGTCATGCAGCACGGAGGCCTGGCGGTGTCATGCACGGAGGCCTGGCGGTGTCATGCACGGAGGCCTGGCGGTGTCATGCAGCACGGAGGCCTGGCGGTGTCATGCAGCACGGAGGCCTGGCGGTTTTATGCACGGAGGCCTGGCGGTGTCATGCAGATCGGAGGCCTGGCAGTGTCATGCAGCACGGAGGCCTGGCGGTGTCATGCAGCACGGAGGCCTGGCAGTGTCATGCAAGGAGGCCTGGCGGTGTCATGCAGCACGGAGGCCTGGCGGTGTCATGCATGGAGGCCTAGCGGTGTCATGCACGGAGGCCTGGCGGTGTAATGCACGGAGGCCTGGCAGTGTCATGCAGCATGGAGGCCTGGCGGTGTCATGCAGCACGGAGGCCTGGTGGTGTCATGCAGCACGGAGGCCTGGCGGTGTCATGCAGCACGGAGGCCTGGCGGTGTCATGCAGCATGGAGGCCTGGCGGTGTCATGCACGGAGGCCTGGCGGTGTCATGCAGCACGGAGGCCTGGCGGTGTCATGCAGCACGGAGGCCTGGCGGTGTCATGCAGCACGGAGGTCTGGCGGTGTCATGCAGCACGGAGGCCTGGCGGTGTCATGCAGCACAGAGGCCTGGCGGTGTCATGCAGCACGGAGGCTTGGCGGTGTCATGCAGCACGGAGGCCTGGCGGTGTCATGCAGCACGGAGGCCTGGCGGTGTCATGCACGGAGGCCTTGCGGTGTCATGCAGCACGGAGCCCTGGCGGTGTCATGCACGGAGGCCTGGCGGTGTCATGCAGCACGGAGGCCTGGTGGTGTCATGCAGCACTGAGGACTGGTGGTGTCATGCAGCACGGAGGCTGGCGGTGTCATGCAGCACGGAGGCCTGGCGGTGTCATGCACGGAGGCCTGGCGGTGTCATGCAGCACGGAGGCCTGGCGGTGTCATGCAGCACGGAGGCCTGGTGGTGTCATGCAGCACGGAGGCCTGGCGGTGTCATGCACGGAGGCCTGGCGGTGTCATGCAGCACGGAGGCCTGGCGGTGTCATGCAGCACGGAGGCCTGGCAGTGTCATGCACGGAGGCCTGGCGGTGTCATGCAGCACGGAGGCCTGGCGGTGTCATGCACGGAGGCCTGGCGGTGTCATGCAGCACGGAGGCCTGGCGGTGTCATGCTGCACGGAGGCCTGGCGGTGTCATGCTGCACGGAGGCCTGGCGGTGTCATGCAGCACGGAGGCCTGGCGGTGTCATGCAGCACGGAGGCCTGGCGGTGTCATGCAGCACGGAGGCCTGGCGGTGTCATGCAGCGCGGAGGCCTGGCGGTGTCATGCACGGAGGCCTGGCGGTGTCATGCAGCACAGAGGCCTGGCGGTGTCATGCACGGAGGCCTGGCGGTGTCATGCAGCACAGAGGCCTGGCGGTGTCATGCAGCACAGAGGCCTGGCGGTGTCATGCAGCATGGAGGCCTGGCGGTGTAATGCAGCACGGAGGCCTGGCGGTGTCATGCAGCACGGAGGCCTGGCGGTGTCAAGCAGCACGGAGGCCTGGCGGTGTCATGCAGCACGGAGGCCTGGCTTTGTCATGCACGGAGGCCTGGCGGTGTCATGCAGCACGGAGGCCTTGCGGTGTCATGCAGCACGGAGGCATGGCGGTGTCATGCAGCACGGAGGCCTGGCGGTGTCATGCAGCACTGAGGCCTGGCGGTGTCATGCATGGAGGCCTGGCGGTGTCATGCACGGAGGCCTGGCGGTGTCTTGCACGGAGGCCTGGCGGTGTCATGCAGCACGGAGCCCTGGCGGTGTCATGCAGCATGGAGGCCTGGCGGTGTCATACACGGAGGCCTGGCGGTGTCATGCAGCGCGGAGGCCTGACGGTGTCATGCACGGAGGCCTGGCGGTGTCATGCAGCACAGAGGCCTGGCGGTGTCCTGCAGCACGGCGGCCTGGCGGTGTCATGCAGCACGGAGGCCTGGCGGTGTCATGCAGCACAGAGGCCTGGCGGTGTCATGCACGGAGGCATGGCGGTGTCATGCAGCAAGGAGGCCTGGCGGTGTCATGCAGCACGGAAGCCTGCCGGTGTCATGCAACACGGAGGCCTGACGGTGTCATGCAGCACGGAGGCCTGGCGGTGTCATGCAGCAGGGAGGCCTGGCGGTGTCATGCAGCACAGAGGCCTGGCAGTGTCATGCACGGAGGCCTGGCGGTGTCATGCAGCACGGAGGCCTGGCGGTGTCATGCACGGAGGCCTGGCGGTGTCATGCAGCACGGAGGCCTGGCGGTGTCATGCATGGAGGCCTGGCGGTGTCATGCAGCATGGAGGCCTGGCGGTGTCATGCAGCACGGAGGCCTGGCGGTATCATGCAGCACGGAGGCCTGGCGGTGTCATGCAGCACGGAGGCCTGGCGGTGTCATGCACGGAGGCCTGGCGGTGTCATGCAGCACGGAGGCCTGGCGGTGTCAAGCAGCATGGAGGCCTGGCGGTGTCATGCAGCACGGAGGCCTGGCCGTGTCATGCAGCACGGAGGCCTGGCGGTGTCATGCAGCACGGAGGCCTGGCGGTGTCATGCACGGAGGCCTGGCGGTGTCATGCAGCACGTAGGCCTGGCGGTGTCATGGACGGAGGCCTGTCAGTTTCATGCAGCACGGATGCCTGGCGGTGTCATGCAGCACGGAGGCCTGGCAGTGTCATGCACGGAGGCCTGGCGGTGTCATGCAGCAAGGAGGCCTGGCGGTGTCATGCACGGAGGCCTGGCGGTGTCTTGCAGCACGGAGGCCTGGCGGTGTCATGCACGGAGGCCTGGCGGTGTCATGCAGCACAGAGGCCTGGCGGTGTCATGCAGCACGGAGGCCTGGTGGTGTCATGCAGCACGGAGGCCTGGCGGTGTCATGCACGGAGGCCTGGCGGTGTCATGCAGCACAGAGGCCTGGCGGTGTCATGCAGCACGGAGGCCTGGCGGTGTCATGCAGCACAGAGGCCTGGCGGTGTCATGCAGCACGTAGGCCTGGCGGTGTCATGGACGGAGGCCTGTCAGTGTCATGCAGCACGGTGGCCTGGCGGTGTCATGCAGCACGGAGGCCTGGCGGTGTCATGCAGCACGGAGGCCTGGCGGTGTCATGCAGCATGGAGGCCTGGCGGTGTCATGCAGCACGGAGGCCTGGCGGTGTCATGCAGCACGGAGGCCTGGCGGTGTCATGCACGGAGGCCTGGCGGTGTCATGCACGGAGGCCTGGCGGTGTCATGCAGCACAGAGGCCTGGCGGTGTCATGCAGCACGGAGGCCTGGAGGTGTCATGCAGCACGGAGGCCTGGCGGTGTCATGCACGGAGGCCTGGTGGTGTCATGCACGGAGGACTGGCGGTGTCATGCACGGAGGCCTGGCGGTGTCATGCAGCACGGAGGCCTGGCGGTGTCATGCAGCACGGAGGCCTGGCGGTGTCAAGCAGCACGGAGGCCTGGCGGTGTCATGCAGCACGGAGGCCTGGCTTTGTCATGCACGGAGGCCTGGCGGTGTCATGCAGCACGGAGGCCTTGCGGTGTCATGCAGCACGGAGGCATGGCGGTGTCATGCAGCACGGAGGCCTGGCGGTGTCATGCAGCACTGAGGCCTGGCGGTGTCATGCATGGAGGCCTGGCGGTGTCATGCACGGAGGCCTGGCGGTGTCTTGCACGGAGGCCTGGCGGTGTCATGCAGCACGGAGGCCTGGCGGTGTCATGCAGCACGGAGGCCTGGCGGTGTCATACAGCACGGAGGCCTGGCGGTGTCATTCACGGAGGCCTGGCGGTGTCATGCAGCACGGAGGCCTGGCGGTGTCATGCACGGAGGCCTGGCAGTGTCATGCAGCACGGAGGCCTGGTGGTGTCATGCACGGAGGCCTGGCGGTGTCATGCAGCACGGAGGCCTGGCGGTGTCATGCACGGAGGCCTGGCGGTGTCATGCAGCACGGAGGCCTGGCGGTGTCATGCACGGAGGCCTGGCGGTGTCATGCAGCACGGAGGCCTGGCAGTGTCATGCACGGAGGCCTGGCGGTGTCATGCAGCACGGAGGCCTGGCGGTGTCATGCAGCACGGAGGCCTGGCGGTGTCATGCACGGAGGCCTGGCGGTGTCATGCAGCACGGAGGCCTGGCGGTGTCATGCAGCACGGAGGCCTGGCGGTGTCATGCAGCACGGAGGCCTGGCAGTGTCATGCAGCACGGAGGCCTGGCAGTGTCATGCAGCACGGAGGCCTGGCGGTGTCATGCAGCACGGAGGCCTGGCGGTGTCATGCACGGAGGCCTGGCGGTGTCATGCACGGAGGCCTGGCGGTGTCATGCAGCACGGAGCCCTGGCGGTGTCATGCAGCACGGAGGCCTGGCTTTGTCATGCACGGAGGCCTGGCAGTGTCATGCAGCACGGAGGCCTGGCGGTGTCATGCAGCATGAAGGCATGGCGGTGTCATGCAGCATGGAGGCCTGGCGGTGTCATGCAGCACTGAGGCCTGGCGGTGTCATGCATGGAGGCCTGGCAGTGTCATGCAGCACGGAGGCCTGGCGGTGTCATGCAGCACGGAGGCCTGGCGGTGTCATGCACGGAGGCCTGGCAGTGTCATGCAGCACGGAGGCCTGGCGGTGTCATGCACGGAGGCCTGGTGGTGTCATGCACGGAGGCCTGGCGGTGTCATGCACGGAGGCCTGGCGGTGTCATGCAGCACGGAGGCCTGGCGGTGTCATGCAGCACGGAGGCCTGGCGGTGTCATACACGGAGGCCTGGCGGTGTCATGCAGCACGGTGGCCTGACGGTGTCATGCAGCACAGAGGCCTGGCGGTGTCATGCACGGAGGCCTGGCGGTGTCATGCAGCATGGAGGCCTGGCGGTGTCATGCAGCACGGAGGCCTGGCGGTGTCATACACAGAGGCCTGGCGGTGTCATGCAGCACGGAGGCCTGACGGTGTCATGCAGCACAGAGGCCTGGCGGTGTCATGCAGCACAGAGGCCTGGCGGTGTCATGCAGCACGGAGGCCTGGCGGTGTCATGCAGCATGGAGGCCTGGCGGTGTCATGCAGCACGGAGGCCTGGCGGTGTCATGCTGCAAGGAGGCCTGCCGGTGTCAAGCAGTACGGAGGCCTGGCGGTGTCATGCACGGAGGCCTGGCGGTGTCATGCAGCACGGAGGCCTGGCGGTGTCATGCACGGAGGCCTGGCGGTGTCATGCAGCACGGAGGCCTGGCGGTGTCATGCACGGAGGCCTGGCGGTGTCATGCAGCACGGAGGCCTGGCGGTGTCATGCACGGAGGCCTGGCGGTGTCATGCAGCACGGAGGCCTGGCGGTGTCATGCACGGAGGCCTGGCGGTGTCATGCAGCATGGAGGCCTGGCGGTGTCATGCAGCACGGAGGCCTGGCGGTGTCATGCAGCACGGAGGCCTGGCGGTGTCATGCAGCACGGAGGCCTGGCGGTGTCATGCAGCACGGAGGCCTGGCGGTGTCATGCACGGAGGCCTGGCGGTGTCATGCAGCACGGAGGCCTGGCGGTGTCATACACGGAGGCCTGGCAGTGTCATGCAGCACGGAGGCCTGGAGGTGTCATGCAGCACGGAGGCCTGGCGGTGTCATGCAGCACGGAGGCCTGGCGGTGTCATGCAGCACAGAGGCCTGGTGGTGTCATGCAGCACGGAGGCCTGGCGGTGTCATGCGCGGAGGCCTGGCGGTGTCATGCAGCACAGAGGCCTGGCGGTGTCATGCACGGAGGCCTGGCGATGTCATGCAGCACGGAGGCCTGGCGGTGTCATGCAGCACGGAGGCCTGGCGGTGTCATGCAGCACGGAGGCCTGGCGGTGTCATGCAGCACGGAGGCCTGGCGGTGTAATGCAGCACGGAGGCCTGGCGGTGTCATGCACGGAGGCCTGGCGGTGTCATGCACGGAGGCCTGGCGGTGTCATGCAGCACGGAGCCCTGGCGGTGTCATGCAGCACGGAGGCCTGGCTTTGTCATGCACGGAGGCCTGGCAGTGTCATGCAGCACGGAGGCCTGGCGGTGTCATGCAGCACAGAGGCATGGCGGTGTCATGCAGCACAGAGGCCTGGCGGTGTCATGCAGCACTGAGGCCTGGCGGTGTCATGCACGGAGACCTGGCGGTGTCATGCAGCACGGAGGCCTGGCGGTGTCATGCACGGAGGCCTGGCGGTGTCATGCAGCACGGAGGCCTGGCGGTGCCATGCAGCACGGAGGCCTGGCGGTGTCATGCACGGAGGCCTGGCGGTGTCATGCACGGAGGCCTGGCGGTGTCATGCAGCATGGAGGCCTGGCGGTGTCATGCAGCACGGAGGCCTGGCGGTGTCATGCACGGAGGCCTGGCGGTGTCATGCAGCACGGAGGCCTGGCGGTGTCATGCAGCACGGAGGCCTGGCGGTGTCATGCAGCACGGAGGCCTGGCGGTGTCATGCACGGAGGCCTGGCGGTGTCATGCAGCACAGAGGCCTGGCGGTGTCATGCACGGAGGCCTGGCGGTGTCATGCAGCACGGAGGCCTGGCGGTGTCATGCAGCACAGAGGCCTGGCGGTGTCATGCAGCATGGAGGCCTGGCGGTGTAATGCAGCACGGAGGCCTGGCGGTGTCATGCAGCACGGAGGCCTGGCGGTGTCATGCAGCACGGAGGCCTGGCTTTGTCATGCACGGAGGCCTGGCGGTGTCATGCAGCACGGAGGCCTTGCGGTGTCATGCAGCACGGAGGCATGATGGTGTCATGCAGCACGGAGGCCTGGCGGTGTCATGCAGCACTGAGGCCTGGCGGTGTCATGCATGGAGGCCTGGCGGTGTCATGCACGGAGGCCTGGCGGTGTCATGCACGGAGGCCTGGCGGTGTCATGCAGCACGGAGGCCTGGCGGTGTCATGCAGCATGGAGGCCTGGCGGTGTCATACACGGAGGCCTGGCGGTGTCATGCAGCGCAGAGGCCTGACGGTGTCATGCACGGAGGCCTGGCAGTGTCATGCAGCACAGAGGCCTGGCGGTGTCATGCAGCACGGAGGCCTGGCGGTGTCATGCAGCACGGAGGCCTGGCGGTGTCATGCAGCACGGAGGCCTGGCGGTGTCATGCACGGAGGCATGGCGGTGTCATGCAGCAAGGAGGCCTGGCGGTGTCATGCAGCACGGAAGCCTGCCGGTGTCATGCAACACGGAGGCCTGGCGGTGTCATGCAGCACGGAGGCCTGGCGGTGTCATGCAGCACGGAGGCCTGGCGGTGTCATGCACGGAGGCTTGGCGGTGTCATGCAGCACGGAGGCCTGGCGGTGTCATGCACGGAGGCCTGGTGGTGTAATGCAGCACGGAGGCCTGGCGGTGTCATGCACGGAGGCCTGGCGGTGTCATGCAGCACAGAGGCCTCTCGGTGTCATGCAGCACGAAGGCCTGGCGGTGTCATACATGGAGGCTCGGCGGTGTCATGCAGCACGGAGGCCTGGTGGTGTCATGCACGGAGGCCTGGCGGTGTCATGCACGGAGGCCTGGTGGTGTCATGTAGCACGGAGTCTGGCGGTGTCATGCACGGAGGCCTGGCGGTGTCATGCAGCACGGAGGCCTGGCCGTGTCATGCAGCACGGAGGCCTGGCGGTGTCATGCACGGAGGCCTGACTGTGTCATGCACGGAGGCCTGGCGGTGTCATGCAGCACGGAGGCCTGGCGGTGTCATGCAGCATGGAGGCCTGGCAGTGTCATGCACGGAGGCCTGGCGGTGTCATGCAGCACAGAGGCCTGGCGGTGTCATGCACGGAGGCCTGGCGGTGTCATGCAGCACGGAGGCCTGGCGGTGTCATGCAGCACGGAGGCCTGGCGGTGTCATGCACGGAGGCCTGGCGGTGTCATGCAGCACGGAGGCCTGGCAGTGTCATGCACGGAGGCCTGGCGGTGTCATGCAGCACGGAGGCCTGGCGGTGTCATGCAGCACGGAGGCCTGGCGGTGTCATGCACGGAGGCCTGGCGGTGTCATGCAGCACGGAGGCCTGGCGGTGTCATGCAGCACGGAGGCCTGGCGGTGTCATGCAGCACGGAGGCCTGGCAGTGTCATGCAGCACGGAGGCCTGGCAGTGTCATGCAGCATGGAGGCCTGGCGGTGTCATGCAGCACGGAGGCCTGGCGGTGTCATGCACGGAGGCCTGGCGGTGTCATGCACGGAGGCCTGGCGGTGTCATGCAGCACGGAGCCCTGGCGGTGTCATGCAGCACGGAGGCCTGGCTTTGTCATGCACGGAGGCCTGGCAGTGTCATGCAGCACGGAGGCCTGGCGGTGTCATGCAGCATGAAGGCATGGCGGTGTCATGCAGCATGGAGGCCTGGCGGTGTCATGCAGCACTGAGGCCTGGCGGTGTCATGCATGGAGGCCTGGCAGTGTCATGCAGCACGGAGGCCTGGCGGTGTCATGCAGCACGGAGGCCTGGCGGTGTCATGCACGGAGGCCTGGCAGTGTCATGCAGCACGGAGGCCTGGCGGTGTCATGCACGGAGGCCTGGTGGTGTCATGCACGGAGGCCTGGCGGTGTCATGCACGGAGGCCTGGCGGTGTCATGCAGCACGGAGGCCTGGCGGTGTCATGCAGCACGGAGGCCTGGCGGTGTCATACACGGAGGCCTGGCGGTGTCATGCAGCACGGAGGCCTGACGGTGTCATGCAGCACAGAGGCCTGGCGGTGTCATGCACGGAGGCCTGGCGGTGTCATGCAGCATGGAGGCCTGGCGGTGTCATGCAGCACGGAGGCCTGGCGGTGTCATACACAGAGGCCTGGCGGTGTCATGCAGCACGGAGGCCTGACGGTGTCATGCAGCACAGAGGCCTGGCGGTGTCATGCAGCACGGAGGCCTGGCGGTGTCATGCAGCACGGAGGCCTGGCGGTGTCATGCAGCACGGAGGCCTGGCGGTGTCATGCAGCACGGAGGCCTGGCGGTGTCATGCTGCAAGGAGGCCTGCCGGTGTCATGCAGTACGGAGGCCTGGCGGTGTCATGCACGGAGGCCTGGCGGTGTCATGCAGCACGGAGGCCTGGCGGTGTCATGCACGGAGGCCTGGCGGTGTCATGCAGCACGGAGGCCTGGCGGTGTCATGCACGGAGGCCTGGCGGTGTCATGCAGCACGGAGGCCTGGCGGTGTCATGCACGGAGGCCTGGCGGTGTCATGCACCACGGAGGCCTGGCGGTGTCATGCACGGAGGCCTGGCGGTGTCATGCAGCATGGAGGCCTGGCGGTGTCATGCAGCACGGAGGCCTGGCGGTGTCATGCAGCACGGAGGCCTGGCGGTGTCATGCAGCACGGAGGCCTGGCGGTGTCATGCAGCACGGAGGCCTGGCGGTGTCATGCACGGAGGCCTGGCGGTGTCATGCAGCACGGAGGCCTGGCGGTGTCATACACGGAGGCCTGGCGGTGTCATGCACGGAGGCCTGGCGGTGTCATGCAGCACAGAGGCCTGGCGGTGTCATGCACGGAGGCCTGGCGGTGTCATGCAGCACGGAGGCCTGGCGGTGTCATGCAGCACAGAGGCCTGGCGGTGTCATGCAGCATGGAGGCCTGGCGGTGTAATGCAGCACGGAGGCCTGGTGGTGTCATGCAGCACGGAGGCCTGGCGGTGTCATGCAGCACGGAGGCCTGGCTTTGTCATGCACGGAGGCCTGGCGGTGTCATGCAGCACGGAGGCCTTGCGGTGTCATGCAGCATGGAGGCATGACGGTGTCATGCAGCACGGAGGCCTGGCGGTGTCATGCAGCACTGAGGCCTGGCGGTGTCATGCATGGAGGCCTGGCGGTGTCATGCACAGAGGCCTGGCGGTGTCATGCACGGAGGCCTGGCGGTGTCATGCAGCACGGAGGCCTGGCGGTGTCATGCAGCATGGAGGCCTGGCGGTGTCATACACGGAGGCCTGGCGGTGTCATGCAGCGCGGAGGCCTGACGGTGTCATGCACGGAGGCCTGGCGGTGTCATGCAGCACAGAGGCCTGGCGGTGTCATGCAGCACGGAGGCCTGGCGGTGTCATGCAGCACGGAGGCCTGGCGGTGTCATGCAGCACGGAGGCCTGGCGGTGTCATGCACGGAGGCATGGCGGTGTCATGCAGCAAGGAGGCCTGGCGGTGTCATGCAGCACGGAAGCCTGCCGGTGTCATGCAACACGGAGGCCTGGCGGTGTCATGCAGCACGGAGGCCTGGCGGTGTCATGCAGCACGGAGGCCTGGCGGTGTCATGCAGCACAGAGGCCTGGCAGTGTCATGCACGGAGGCCTGGCGGTGTCATGCAGCACGGAGGCCTGGCGGTGTCATGCAGCACGGAGGCCTGGCGGTGTCATGCACGGAGGCCTTGCGGTGTCATGCAGCACGGAGGCCTGGCGGTGTCATGCAGCACGGAGGCCTGGCGGTGTCATGCAGCACGTAGGCCTGGCGGTGTCATGGACGGAGGCCTGTCAGTGTCATGCAGCACGGTGGCCTGGCGGTGTCATGCAGCACAGAGGCCTGGCGGTGTCATGCAGCATGGAGGCCTGGCGGTGTCATGCAGCACGGAGGCCTGGCGGTGTCATGCAGCACGGAGGCCTGGCGGTGTCAAGCACGGAGGCCTGGCGGTGTCATGCAGCACGGAGGCCTGGCGGTGTCATGCACGGAGGCCTGGCGGTGTCATGCAGCACGGAGGCCTGGCGGTGTCATGCAGCACGGAGGCCTGGCGGTGTCATGCAGCACGGAGGCATGGCGGTGTCATACAGCACGGAGGCCTGGCGGTGTCATGCAGCACGGAGGCCTGGCGGTGTCATGCAGCACGGAGGCCTGTCGGTGTCATGCAGCACGGAGGCCTGGCAGTGTCATGCAGCATGTAGGCCTGGCGGTGTCATGGACGGAGGCCTGTCAGTGTCATGCTGCACGGTGGCCTGGAGGTGTCATGCAGCACGGAGGCCTGGCGGTGTCATGCAGCACGGAGGCCTGGCGGTGTCATGCAGCACGGAGGCCTGGCGGTGTCATGCAGCACGGAGGCCTGGCGGTGTCAAGCACGGAGGCCTGGCGGTGTCATGCAGCACGGAGGCCTGGCGGTGTCATGCACGGAGGCCTGGCGGTGTCATGCAGCATGGAGGCCTGGCGGTGTCATGCAGCATGGAGGCCTGGCGGTGTCATGCAGCACGGAGGCCTGGCGGTGTCATGCAGCACGGAGGCCTGGCGGTGTCATGCAGTACGGAGGCCTGGCGGTGTCATGCAGCACGGAGGCCTGGCGGTGTCATGCACGGAGGCCTGGCGGTGTCATGCAGCACGGAGGCCTGGCGGTGTCATGCAGCACAGAGGCCTGGCGGTGTCATGCAGCACGGAGGCCTGGCGGTGTCATGCAGCACGGAGGCCTGGCGGTGTCATGCAGCACGGAGGCCTGGCGGTGTCATGCAGCACGGAGGCCTGGCGGTGTCATGCAGCACGGAGGCCTGGCGGTGTCATGCACCGAGGCCTGGCGGTGTCATGCACGGAGGCCTGGCGGTGTCATGCACAGAGGCCTGGCAGTGTCATGCAGCATGGAGACCTGGCGGTGTCATGCAGCACGGAGGCCTGGCGGTGTCATGCAGCACGGAGGCCTGGCGGTGTCATGCAGCACGGAGGCCTGGCGGTGTCATGCACGGAGGCCTGGCGGTGTCATGCAGCACGGAGGCCTGGCGGTGTCATGCAGCACGGAGGCCTGGCGGTGTCATGCAGCACGGAGGCCTGGCGGTGTCATGCACGGAGGCCTGGCGGTGTCATGCACGGAGGCCTGGCGGTGTCATTCAGCACAGAGGCCTGGCGGTGTCATGCAGCACGGAGGCCTGGAGGTGTCATGCAGCACGGAGGCCTGGAGGTGTCATGCAGCACGGAGGCCTGGCGGTGTCATGCATGGAGGCCTGGCGGTGTCATGCACGGAGGCCTGGCGGTGTCATGCAGCACGGAGGCCTGGCGGTGTCATGCAGCACGGAGGCCTGGCGGTGTCATGCAGCACGGAGGCCTGGCGGTGTCATGCACGGAGGCCTGGCGGTGTCATGCAGCACGGAGGCCTGGCGGTGTCATGCAGCACGGAGGCCTGGCGGTGTTATGCACGGAGGCCTGGCGGTGTCATGCAGATCGGAGGCCTGGCAGTGTCATGCAGCACGGAGGCCTGGCGGTGTCATGCAGCACGGAGGCCTGGCAGTGTCATGCATGGAGGCCTGGCGGTGTCATGCAGCACGGAGGCCTGGCGGTGTCATGCATGGAGGCCTAGCGGTGTCATGCACGGAGGCCTGGCGGTGTCATGCACGGAGGCCTGGCAGTGTCATGCAGCATGGAGGCCTGGCGGTGTCATGCAGCACGGAGGCCTGGTGGTGTCATGCAGCACGGAGGCCTGGCGGTGTCATGCAGCACGGAGGCCTGGCGGTGTCATGCAGCATGGAGGCCTGGCGGTGTCATGCAGCACGGAGGCCTGGCGGTGTCATGCAGCATGGAGGCCTGGCGGTGTCATGCAGCATGGAGGCCTGGTGGTGTCATGCAGCATGGAGGCCTGGCGGTGTCATGCAGCACGGAGGCCTGGCGGTGTCATGCAGCACGGAGGCCTGGCGGTGTCATGCACGGAGGCCTGGCGGTGTCATGCACGGAGGCCTGGCGGTGTCATTCAGCACAGAGGCCTGGCGGTGTCATGCAGCACGGAGGCCTGGAGGTGTCATGCAGCACGGAGGCCTGGAGGTGTCATGCAGCACGGAGGCCTGGCGGTGTCATGCATGGAGGCCTGGCGGTGTCATGCACGGAGGCCTGGCGGTGTCATGCAGCACGGAGGCCTGGCGGTGTCATGCAGCACGGAGGCCTGGCGGTGTCATGCAGCACGGAGGCCTGGCGGTGTCATGCAGCACGGAGGCCTGGCGGTGTCATGCACGGAGGCCTGGCGGTGTCATGCAGCACGGAGGCCTGGCGGTGTCATGCAGCACGGAGGCCTGGCGGTGTTATGCACGGAGGCCTGGCGGTGTCATGCAGATCGGAGGCCTGGCAGTGTCATGCAGCACGGAGGCCTGGCGGTGTCATGCAGCACGGAGGCCTGGCAGTGTCATGCAAGGAGGCCTGGCGGTGTCATGCAGCACGGAGGCCTGGCGGTGTCATGCATGGAGGCCTAGCGGTGTCATGCACGGAGGCCTGGCGGTGTAATGCACGGAGGCCTGGCAGTGTCATGCAGCATGGAGGCCTGGCGGTGTCATGCAGCACGGAGGCCTGGTGGTGTCATGCAGCACGGAGGCCTGGCGGTGTCATGCAGCACGGAGGCCTGGCGGTGTCATGCAGCATGGAGGCCTGGCGGTGTCATGCACGGAGGCCTGGCGGTGTCATGCAGCACGGAGGCCTGGCGGTGTCATGCAGCACGGAGGCCTGGCGGTGTCATGCAGCACGGAGGCCTGGCGGTGTCATGCAGCATGGAGGTCTGGCGGTGTCATGCAGCACGGAGGCCTGGCGGTGTCATGCAGCACAGAGGCCTGGCGGTGTCATGCAGCACGGAGGCTTGGCGGTGTCATGCAGCACGGAGGCCTGGCGGTGTCATGCAGCACGGAGGCCTGGCGGTGTCATGCACGGAGGCCTTGCGGTGTCATGCAGCACGGAGCCCTGGCGGTGTCATGCACGGAGGCCTGGCGGTGTCATGCAGCACGGAGGCCTGGTGGTGTCATGCAGCACTGAGGACTGGTGGTGTCATGCAGCACGGAGGCTGGCGGTGTCATGCAGCACGGAGGCCTGGCGGTGTCATGCACGGAGGCCTGGCGGTGTCATGCAGCACGGAGGCCTGGCGGTGTCATGCAGCACGGAGGCCTGGTGGTGTCATGCAGCACGGAGGCCTGGCGGTGTCATGCACGGAGGCCTGGCGGTGTCATGCAGCACGGAGGCCTGGCGGTGTCATGCAGCACGGAGGCCTGGCAGTGTCATGCACGGAGGCCTGGCGGTGTCATGCAGCACGGAGGCCTGGCGGTGTCATGCACGGAAGCCTGGCGGTGTCATGCAGCACGGAGGCCTGGCGGTGTCATGCACGGAGGCCTGGCGGTGTGATGCAGCACGGAGGCCTGGCGGTGTCATGCAGCACGGAGGCCTGGCGGTGTCATGCAGCACGGAGGCCTGGCGGTGTCATGCTGCACGGAGGCCTGGCGGTGTCATGCTGCACGGAGGCCTGGCGGTGTCATGCAGCACGGAGGCCTGGCGGTGTCATGCAGCACGGAGGCCTGGCGGTGTCATGCAGCACGGAGGCCTGGCGGTGTCATGCAGCGCGGAGGCCTGGCGGTGTCATGCACGGAGGCCTGGCGGTGTCATGCAGCACAGAGGCCTGGCGGTGTCATGCACGGAGGCCTGGCGGTGTCATGCAGCACAGAGGCCTGGCGGTGTCATGCAGCACAGAGGCCTGGCGGTGTCATGCAGCATGGAGGCCTGGCGGTGTAATGCAGCACGGAGGCCTGGCGGTGTCATGCAGCACGGAGGCCTGGCGGTGTCAAGCAGCACGGAGGCCTGGCGGTGTCATGCAGCACGGAGGCCTGGCTTTGTCATGCACGGAGGCCTGGCGGTGTCATGCAGCACGGAGGCCTTGCGGTGTCATGCAGCACGGAGGCATGGCGGTGTCATGCAGCACGGAGGCCTGGCGGTGTCATGCAGCACTGAGGCCTGGCGGTGTCATGCATGGAGGCCTGGCGGTGTCATGCACGGAGGCCTGGCGGTGTCTTGCACGGAGGCCTGGCGGTGTCATGCAGCACGGAGCCCTGGCGGTGTCATGCAGCATGGAGGCCTGGCGGTGTCATACACAGAGGCCTGGCGGTGTCATGCAGCGCGGAGGCCTGACGGTGTCATGCACGGAGGCCTGGCGGTGTCATGCAGCACAGAGGCCTGGCGGTGTCCTGCAGCACGGCGGCCTGGCGGTGTCATGCAGCACGGAGGCCTGGCGGTGTCATGCAGCACAGAGGCCTGGCGGTGTCATGCACGGAGGCATGGCGGTGTCATGCAGCAAGGAGGCCTGGCGGTGTCATGCAGCACGGAAGCCTGCCGGTGTCATGCAACACGGAGGCCTGACGGTGTCATGCAGCACGGAGGCCTGGCGGTGTCATGCAGCAGGGAGGCCTGGCGGTGTCATGCAGCACAGAGGCCTGGCAGTGTCATGCACGGAGGCCTGGCGGTGTCATGCAGCACGGAGGCCTGGCGGTGTCATGCACGGAGGCCTGGCGGTGTCATGCAGCACGGAGGCCTGGCGGTGTCATGCATGGAGGCCTGGCGGTGTCATGCAGCATGGAGGCCTGGCGGTGTCATGCAGCACGGAGGCCTGGCGGTATCATGCAGCACGGAGGCCTGGCGGTGTCATGCAGCACGGAGGCCTGGCGGTGTCATGCACGGAGGCCTGGCGGTGTCATGCAGCACGGAGGCCTGGCGGTGTCAAGCAGCATGGAGGCCTGGTGGTGTCATGCAGCACGGAGGCCTGGCCGTGTCATGCAGCACGGAGGCCTGGCGGTGTCATGCAGCACGGAGGCCTGGCGGTGTCATGCACGGAGGCCTGGCGGTGTCATGCAGCACGTAGGCCTGGCGGTGTCATGGACGGAGGCCTGTCAGTTTCATGCAGCACGGATGCCTGGCGGTGTCATGCAGCACGGAGGCCTGGCAGTGTCATGCACGGAGGCCTGGCGGTGTCATGCAGCAAGGAGGCCTGGCGGTGTCATGCACGGAGGCCTGGCGGTGTCTTGCAGCACGGAGGCCTGGCGGTGTCATGCACGGAGGCCTGGCGGTGTCATGCAGCACGGAGGCCTGGCGGTGTCATGCAGCACAGAGGCCTGGCGGTGTCATGCAGCACGTAGGCCTGGCGGTGTCATGGACGGAGGCCTGTCAGTGTCATGCAGCACGGTGGCCTGGCGGTGTCATGCAGCACGGAGGCCTGGCGGTGTCATGCAGCACGGAGGCCTGGCGGTGTCATGCAGCATGGAGGCCTGGCGGTGTCATGCAGCACGGAGGCCTGGCGGTGTCATGCAGCACGGAGGCCTGGCGGTGTCATGCACGGAGGCCTGGCGGTGTCATGCACGGAGGCCTGGCGGTGTCATGCAGCACAGAGGCCTGGCGGTGTCATGCAGCACGGAGGCCTGGAGGTGTCATGCAGCACGGAGGCCTGGCGGTGTCATGCACGGAGGCCTGGTGGTGTCATGCACGGAGGACTGGCGGTGTCATGCACGGAGGCCTGGCGGTGTCATGCAGCACGGAGGCCTGGCGGTGTCATGCAGCACGGAGGCCTGGCGGTGTCAAGCAGCACGGAGGCCTGGCGGTGTCATGCAGCACGGAGGCCTGGCTTTGTCATGCACGGAGGCCTGGCGGTGTCATGCAGCACGGAGGCCTTGCGGTGTCATGCAGCACGGAGGCATGGCGGTGTCATGCAGCACGGAGGCCTGGCGGTGTCATGCAGCACTGAGGCCTGGCGGTGTCATGCATGGAGGCCTGGCGGTGTCATGCACGGAGGCCTGGCGGTGTCTTGCACGGAGGCCTGGCGGTGTCATGCAGCACGGAGCCCTGGCGGTGTCATGCAGCATGGAGGCCTGGCAGTGTCATACACGGAGGCCTGGCGGTGTCATGCAGCACAGAGGCCTGGCAGTGTCATGCACGGAGGCCTGGCGGTGTCATGCAGCACGGAGGCCTGGCGGTGTCATGCACGGAGGCCTGGCGGTGTCATGCAGCACGGAGGCCTGGCGGTGTCATGCATGGAGGCCTGGCGGTGTCATGCAGCATGGAGGCCTGGCGGTGTCATGCAGCACGGAGGCCTGGCGGTATCATGCAGCACGGAGGCCTGGCGGTGTCATGCAGCACGGAGGCCTGGCGGTGTCATGCACGGAGGCCTGGCGGTGTCATGCAGCACGGAGGCCTGGCGGTGTCAAGCAGCATGGAGGCCTGGCGGTGTCATGCAGCACGGAGGCCTGGCGGTGTCATGCAGCACGGAGGCCTGGCGGTGTCATGCAGCACGGAGGCCTGGCGGTGTCATGCACGGAGGCCTGGCGGTGTCATGCAGCACGGAGGCCTGGCGTTGTCATGCAGCACGGAGGCCTGGCAGTGTCATGCAGCAAGGAGGCCTGGCGGTGTCATGCAGCACGGATGCCTGGCGGTGTCATGCAGCACGGAGGCCTGGCGGTGTCATGCAGCAAGGAGGCCTGGCGGTGTCATGCACGGAGGCCTGGCGGTGTCTTGCAGCACGGAGGCCTGGCGGTGTCATGCACGGAGGCCTGGCGGTGTCATGCAGCACGGAGGCCTGGCGGTGTCATGCAGCACGGAGGCCTGGTGGTGTCATGCAGCACGGAGGCCTGGCGGTGTCATGCACGGAGGCCTGGCGGTGTCATGCAGCACAGAGGCCTGGCGGTGTCATGCAGCACGGAGGCCTGGCGGTGTCATGCAGCACGGAGGCCTGGCGGTGTCATGCAGCACGTAGGCCTGGCGGTGTCATGGACGGAGGCCTGTCAGTGTCATGCAGCACGGTGGCCTGGCGGTGTCATGCTGCACGGAGGCCTGGCGGTGTCATGCAGCACGGAGGCCTGGCGGTGTCATGCAGCATGGAGGCCTGGCGGTGTCATGCAGCACGGAGGCCTGGCGGTGTCATGCAGCACGGAGGCCTGGCGGTGTCATGCACGGAGGCCTGGCGGTGTCATGCACGGAGGCCTGGCGGTGTCATGCAGCACAGAGGCCTGGCGGTGTCATGCAGCACGGAGGCCTGGAGGTGGCATGCAGCACGGAGGCCTGGCGGTGTCATGCATGGAGGCCTGGCGGTGTCATGCTCTGAGGACTGGCGGTGTCATGCACGGAGGCCTGGCGGTGTCATGCAGCACGGAGGCCTGGCGGTGTCATGCAGCACGGAGGCCTGGCGGTGTCATGCAGCACGGAGGCCTGGCGGTGTCATGCAGCACGGAGGCCTGGCGGTGTCATGCACGGAGGCCTGGCGGTGTCATGCACGGAGGCCTGGCGGTGTCATGCAGCACGGAGGCCTGGCGGTGTCATGCAGCATGGAGGCCTGGCGGTGTCATACACGGAGGCCTGGCGGTGTCATGCAGCGCGGAGGCCTGACGGTGTCATGCACGGAGGCCTGGCGGTGTCATGCAGCACAGAGGCCTGGCGGTGTCCTGCAGCACGGAGGCCTGGCGGTGTCATGCAGCACGGAGGCCTGGCGGTGTCATGCAGCACGGAGGCCTGGCGGTGTCATGCTGCACGGAGGCCTGGCGGTGTCATGCACGGAGGCCTGGCGGTGTCATGCAGCACGGAGGCATGGCGGTGTCATGCAGCACGGAGGCCTGGCGGTGTCATGCAGCACGGAGGCCTGGCGGTGTCATGCACGGAGGCCTGCCGGTGTCATGCAGCACAGAGGCCTGGCGGTGTCATGCACGGAGGCCTGGCGGTGTCATGCAGCACGGAGGCCTGGCTGTGTCATGCAGCACAGAGGCCTGGTGGTGTCATGCAGCATGGAGGCCTGGCGGTGTAATGCAGCACGGAGGCCTGGCGGTGTCATGCAGCACGGAGGCCTGGCGGTGTCATGCAGCACGGAGGCCTAGCGGTGTCATGCAGCACGGAGGCCTGGCTTTGTCATGCACGGAGGCCTGGCGGTGTCATGCAGCACGGAGGCCTTGCGGTGTCATGCAGCACGGAGGCATGACGGTGTCATGCAGCACGGAGGCCTGGCGGTGTCATGCAGCACTGAGGCCTGGCGGTGTCATGCATGGAGGCCTGGCGGTGTCATGCACGGAGGCCTGGCGGTGTCATGCACGGAGGCCTGGCGGTGTCATGCAGCACGGAGGCCTGGCGGTGTCATGCAGCATGGAGGCCTGGCGGTGTCATACACGGAGGCCTGGCGGTGTCATGCAGCGCGGAGGCCTGACGGTGTCATGCACGGAGGCCTGGCGGTGTCATGCAGCACAGAGGCCTGGCGGTGTCCTGCAGCACGGAGGCCTGGCGGTGTCATGCAGCACGGAGGCCTGGCGGTGTCATGCAGCACGGAGGCCTGGCGGTGTCATGCACGGAGGCATGGCGGTGTCATGCAGCAAGGAGGCCTGGCGGTGTCATGCAGCACGGAAGCCTGCCGGTGTCATGCAACACGGAGGCATGGCGGTGTCATGCAGCACGGAGGCCTGGCGGTGTCATGCAGCACGGAGGCCTGGCGGTGTCATGCAGCACAGAGGCCTGGCAGTGTCATGCACGGAGGCCTGGCGGTGTCATGCAGCACGGAGGCCTGGCGGTGTCATGCACGGAGGCCTGGCGGTGTCATGCAGCACGGAGGCCTGGCAGTGTCATGCACGGAGGCCTGGCGGTGTCATGCAGCACGGAGGCCTGGCGGTGTCATGCAGCACGGAGGCCTGGCGGTGTCATGCAGCACGGAGGCCTGGTGGTGTCATGCACGGAGGCCTGGCGGTGTCATGCACGGAGGCCTGGTGGTGTCATGCAGCACGGAGGCCTGGCGGTGTCATGCACGGAGGCCTGGCGGTGTCATGCAGCACGGAGGCCTGGCGGTGTCATGCAGCATGGAGGCCTGGCGGTGTCATGCAGCATGGAGGCCTGGCGGTGTCATGCAGCATGGAGGCCTGGCGGTATCATGCAGCACGGAGGCCTGGCGGTGTCATGCAGCACGGAGGCCTGGCAGTGTCATGCACGGAGGCCTGGCGGTGTCATGCAGCAAGGAGGCCTGGCGGTGTCATGCACGGAGGCCTGGCGGTGTCATGCAGCACGGAGGCCTGGCGGTGTCATGCAGCACGGAGGCCTGGCGGTGTCATGCACGGAGGCCTGGCGGTGTCATGCAGCACGGAGGCCTGGCGGTGTCATGCAGCACGGAGGCCTTGCGGTGTCATGCACGGAGGCCTGGCGGTGTCATGCAGCACAGAGGCCTGGCGTTGTCATGCAGCACGGAGGCCTGGCGGTGTCATGCAGCACGGAGGCCTGGAGGTGTCATGCAGCACGGAGGCCTGGCTGTGTCATGCACGGAGGCCTGGCGGTGTCATGCACGGAGGCCTGGCGGTGTCATGCAGCACGGAGGCCTGGCGGTGTCATGCAGCACGGAGGCCTGGCGGTGTCATGCACGGAGGCCTGGCGGTGTCATGCAGCACGGAGGCCTGGCGGTGTCATGCAGCACAGAGGCCTGGCGGTGTCATGCAGCACGGAGGCCTGGCGGTGTCATGCAGCACGGATGCCTGGCGGTGTCATGCAGCACGGAGGCCTGGCAGTGTCATGCACGGAGGCCTGGCAGTGTCATGCACGGAGGCCTGGCGGTGTCATGCACGGAGGCCTGGCGGTGTCATGCAGCACGGAGGCCTGGCGGTGTCATGCACGGAGGCCTGGCGGTGTCATGCAGCACGGAGGCCTGGCGGTGTCATGCAGCACGGAGGCCTGGCGGTGTCATGCAGCACGGAGGCCTGGCGGTGTCATGCACGGAGGCCTGGCGGTGTCATGCAGCACAGAGGCCTGGCGGTGTCATGCAGCACGGAGGCCTGGCGGTGTCATGCAGCACGGAGGCCTGGCGGTGTCATGCAGCACGGAGGCCTGGCGGTGTCATGCACGGAGGCCTGTCAGTGTCATGCAGCACGGTGGCCTGGCGGTGTCATGCAGCACGGAGGCCTGGCGGTGTCATGCAGCATGGAGGCCTGGCGGTGTCATGCAGCACGGAGGCCTGGCGGTGTCATGCAGCACGGAGGCCTGGCGGTGTCATGCAGCACGGAGGCCTGGCGGTGTCATGCACGGAGGCCTGGCGGTGTCATGCAGCACGGAGGCCTGGCGGTGTCATGCAGCACGGAGGCCTGGCGGTGTCATGCAGCACGGAGGCCTGGCGGTGTCATGCAGCACGGAGGCCTGGAGGTGTCATGCAGCATGGAGGCCTGGCGGTGTCATGCAGCACGGAGGCCTGGCGGTGTCATGCAGCACGGAGGCCTGGCGGTGTCATGCAGCACGGAGGCCTTGCGGTGTCATGCAGCACGGAGGCATGACGGTGTCATGCAGCACGGAGGCCTGGCGGTGTCATGCAGCACTGAGGCCTGGCGGTGTCATGCATGGAGGCCTGGCGGTGTCATGCACGGAGGCCTGGCGGTGTCATGCACGGAGGCCTGGCGGTGTCATGCAGCACGGAGGCCTGGCGGTGTCATGCAGCACAGAGGCCTGGCGGTGTCATACACGGAGGCCTGGCGGTGTCATGCAGCGCAGAGGCCTGACGGTGTCATGCACGGAGGCCTGGCGGTGTCATGCAGCACAGAGGCCTGGCGGTGTCATGCAGCACGAAGGCCTGGCGGTGTCATGCAGCACGGAGGCCTGGCGGTGTCATGCAGCACGGAGGCCTGGCGGTGTCATGCACGGAGGCATGGCGGTGTCATGCAGCAAGGAGGCCTGGCGGTGTCATGCAGCACGGAAGCCTGCCGGTGTCATGCAACACGGAGGCCTGGCGGTGTCATGCAGCACGGAGGCCTGGCGGTGTCATGCAGCACGGAGGCCTGGCGGTGTCATGCAGCACGGAGGCCTGGCGGTGTCATGCAGCACAGAGGCCTGGCAGTGTCATGCACGGAGGCCTGGCGGTGTCATGCAGCACGGAGGCCTGGCGGTGTCATGCACGGAGGCCTGGCGGTGTCATGCAGCACGGAGGCCTGGCGGTGTCATGCACGGAGGCCTGGCGGTGTCATGCAGCATGGAGGCCTGGCGGTGTCATGCAGCACGGAGGCCTGGCGGTATCATGCAGCATGGAGGCCTGGCGGTGTCATGCAGCACGGAGGCCTGGCGGTGTCATGCACGGAGGCCTGGCGGTGTCATGCAGCACGGAGGCCTGGCGGTGTCATGCAGCATGGAGGCCTGGCGGTGTCATGCAGCACGGAGGCCTGGCGGTGTCATGCAGCACGGAGGCCTGGCAGTGTCATGCACGGAGGCCTGGCGGTGTCATGCAGCACGGAGGCCTGGCAGTATCATGCAGCACGGAGGCCTGGCGGTGTCATGCAGCACGGAGGCCTGGCGGTGTCATGCAGCACGGAGGCCTGGCGGTGTCATGCAGCACGGAGGCCTGGTGGTGTCATGCAGCACGGAGGCCTGGCGGTGTCATGCACGGAGGCCTGGCGGTGTCATGCAGCACAGAGGCCTGGCGGTGTCATGCAGCACGGAGGCCTGGCGGTGTCATGCAGCACGGAGGCCTGGCGGTGTCATGCAGCACGTAGGCCTGGCGGTGTCATGGACGGAGGCCTGTCAGTGTCATGCAGCACGGTGGCCTGGCGGTGTCATGCAGCACGGAGGCCTGGCGGTGTCATGCAGCACGGAGGCCTGGCGGTGTCATGCAGCATGGAGGCCTGGCGGTGTCATGCAGCACGGAGGCCTGGCGGTGTCATGCAGCACGGAGGCCTGGCGGTGTCATGCACGGAGGCCTGGCGGTGTCATGCACGGAGGCCTGGCGGTGTCATGCAGCACAGAGGCCTGGCGGTGTCATGCAGCACGGAGGCCTGGAGGTGTCATGCAGCACGGAGGCCTGGCGGTGTCATGCATGGAGGCCTGGCGGTGTCATGCTCTGAGGACTGGCGGTGTCATGCACGGAGGCCTGGCGGTGTCATGCAGCACGGAGGCCTGGCGGTGTCATGCAGCACGGAGGCCTGGCGGTGTCATGCAGCACGGAGGCCTGGCGGTGTCATGCAGCACGGAGGCCTGGCGGTGTCATGCAGCACGGAGGCCTGGCGGTGTCATGCAGCACGGAGGCCTGGCGGTGTCATGCACGGAGGCCTGGCGGTGTCATGCAGCAAGGAGGCCTGGCGGTGTCATGCACGGAGGCCTGGCGGTGTCTTGCAGCACGGAGGCCTGGCGGTGTCATGCAGCACGGAGGCCTGGAGGTGTCATGCAGCACGGAGGCCTGGCGGTGTCATGCACGGAGGCCTGGCGGTGTCATGCAGCACGGAGGCCTGGCGGTGTCATGCAGCACGGAGGCCTGGCGGTGTCATGCAGCACGGAGGCCTGGCGGTGTCATGCAGCACGGAGGCCTGGCGGTGTCATGCACGGAGGCCTGGCGGTGTCATGCACGGAGGCCTGGCGGTGTCATGCAGCACGGAGGCCTGGCGGTGTCATGCAGCACGGAGGCCTGGCGGTGTTATGCACGGAGGCCTGGCGGTGTCATGCAGCACGGAGGCCTGGCGGTGTCATGCAGCACGGAGGCCTGGCGGTGTCATGCAGCACGGAGGCCTGGCGGTGTCATGCAGCACGGAGGCCTGGCAGTGTCATGCACGGAGGCCTGGCGGTGTCATGCAGCACGGAGGCCTGGCGGTGTCATGCAGCACGGAGGCCTGGCTTTGTCATGCACGGAGGCCTGGCGGTGTCATGCAGCACGGAGGCCTTGCGGTGTCATGCAGCACGGAGGCATGACGGTGTCATGCAGCACAGAGGCCTGGCGGTGTCATGCAGCACTGAGGCCTGGCGGTGTCATGCATGGAGGCCTGGCGGTGTCATGCACGGAGGCCTGGCGGTGTCATGCACGGAGGCCTGGCGGTGTCATGCAGCACGGAGGCCTGGCGGTGTCATGCAGCACAGAGGCCTGGCGGTGTCATACACGGAGGCCTGGCGGTGTCATGCAGCGCAGAGGCCTGACGGTGTCATGCACGGAGGCCTGGCGGTGTCATGCAGCACAGAGGCCTGGCGGTGTCATACAGCACGAAGGCCTGGCGGTGTCATGCAGCACGGAGGCCTGGCGGTGTCATGCAGCACGGAGGCCTGGCGGTGTCATGCACGGAGGCATGGCGGTGTCATGCAGCAAGGAGGCCTGGCGGTGTCATGCAGCACGGAAGCCTGCCGGTGTCATGCAACACGGAGGCCTGGCGGTGTCATGCAGCACGGAGGCCTGGCGGTGTCATGCAGCACGGAGGCCTGGCGGTGTCATGCAGCACAGAGGCCTGGCAGTGTCATGCACGGAGGCCTGGCGGTGTCATGCAGCACGGAGGCCTGGCGGTGTCATGCACGGAGGCCTGGCGGTGTCATGCAGCACGGAGGCCTGGCGGTGTCATGCACGGAGGCCTGGCGGTGTCATGCAGCATGGAGGCCTGGCGGTGTCATGCAGCACGGAGGCCTGGCGGTATCATGCAGCACGGAGGCCTGGCGGTCTCATGCAGCACGGAGGCCTGGCGGTGTCATGCACGGAGGCCTGGCGGTGTCATGCAGCACGGAGGCCTGGCGGTGTCATGCAGCATGGAGGCCTGGCGGTGTCATGCAGCATGGAGGCCTGGCGGTGTCATACAGCACGAAGGCCTGGCGGTGTCATGCAGCACGGAGGCCTGGCGGTGTCATGCAGCACGGAGGCCTGCCGGTGTCATGCACGGAGGCATGGCGGTGTCATGCAGCAAGGAGGCCTGGCGGTGTCATGCAGCACGGAAGCCTGCCGGTGTCATGCAACACGGAGGCCTGGCGGTGTCATGCAGCACGGAGGCCTGGCGGTGTCATGCAGCACGGAGGCCTGGCGGTGTCATGCAGCACAGAGGCCTGGCAGTGTCATGCACGGAGGCCTGGCGGTGTCATGCAGCACGGAGGCCTGGCGGTGTCATGCACGGAGGCCTGGCGGTGTCATGCAGCACGGAGGCCTGGCGGTGTCATGCACGGAGGCCTGGCGGTGTCATGCAGCATGGAGGCCTGGCGGTGTCATGCAGCACGGAGGCCTGGCGGTATCATGCAGCACGGAGGCCTGGCGGTGTCATGCAGCACGGAGGCCTGGCGGTGTCATGCAGCAAGGAGGCCTGGCGGTGTCATGCACGGAGGCCTGGCGGTGTCTTGCAGCACGGAGGCCTGGCGGTGTCATGCACGGAGGCCTGGCGGTGTCATGCAGCACGGAGGCCTGGAGGTGTCATGCAGCACGGAGGCCTGGCGGTGTCATGCACGGAGGCCTGGCGGTGTCATGCAGCACGGAGGCCTGGCGGTGTCATGCAGCACGGAGGCCTGGCGGTGTCATGCAGCACGGAGGCCTGGCGGTGTCATGCAGCACGGAGGCCTGGCGGTGTCATGCACGGAGGCCTGGCGGTGTCATGCACGGAGGCCTGGCGGTGTCATGCAGCACGGAGGCCTGGCGGTGTCATGCAGCACGGAGGCCTGGCGGTGTTATGCACGGAGGCCTGGCGGTGTCATGCAGCACGGAGGCCTGGCGGTGTCATGCAGCACGGAGGCCTGGCGGTGTCATGCAGCACGGAGGCCTGGCAGTGTCATGCACGGAGGCCTGGCGGTGTCATGCAGCACGGAGGCCTGGCGGTGTCATGCAGCACGGAGGCCTGGCTTTGTCATGCACGGAGGCCTGGCGGTGTCATGCAGCACGGAGGCCTTGCGGTGTCATGCAGCACGGAGGCATGACGGTGTCATGCAGCACGGAGGCCTGGCGGTGTCATGCAGCACTGAGGCCTGGCGGTGTCATGCATGGAGGCCTGGCGGTGTCATGCACGGAGGCCTGGCGGTGTCATGCACGGAGGCCTGGCGGTGTCATGCAGCACGGAGGCCTGGCGGTGTCATGCAGCACAGAGGCCTGGCGGTGTCATACACGGAGGCCTGGCGGTGTCATGCAGCGCAGAGGCCTGACGGTGTCATGCACGGAGGCCTGGCGGTGTCATGCAGCACAGAGGCCTGGCGGTGTCATACAGCACGAAGGCCTGGCGGTGTCATGCAGCACGGAGGCCTGGCGGTGTCATGCAGCACGGAGGCCTGGCAGTGTCATGCACGGAGGCATGGCGGTGTCATGCAGCAAGGAGGCCTGGCGGTGTCATGCAGCACGAAAGCCTGCCGGTGTCATGCAACACGGAGGCCTGGCGGTGTCATGCAGCACGGAGGCCTGGCGGTGTCATGCAGCACGGAGGCCTGGCGGTGTCATGCAGCACAGAGGCCTGGCAGTGTCATGCACGGAGGCCTGGCGGTGTCATGCAGCACGGAGGCCTGGCGGTGTCATGCACGGAGGCCTGGCGGTGTCATGCAGCACGGAGGCCTGGCGGTGTCATGCACGGAGGCCTGGCGGTGTCATGCAGCATGGAGGCCTGGCGGTGTCATGCAGCACGGAGGCCTGGCGGTATCATGCAGCACGGAGGCCTGGCGGTCTCATGCAGCACGGAGGCCTGGCGGTGTCATGCACGGAGGCCTGGCGGTGTCATGCAGCACGGAGGCCTGGCGGTGTCATGCAGCATGGAGGCCTGGCGGTGTCATGCAGCATGGAGGCCTGGCGGTGTCATACAGCACGAAGGCCTGGCGGTGTCATGCAGCACGGAGGCCTGGCGGTGTCATGCAGCACGGAGGCCTGGCGGTGTCATGCACGGAGGCATGGCGGTGTCATGCAGCAAGGAGGCCTGGCGGTGTCATGCAGCACGGAAGCCTGCCGGTGTCATGCAACACGGAGGCCTGGCGGTGTCATGCAGCACGGAGGCCTGGCGGTGTCATGCAGCACGGAGGCCTGGCGGTGTCATGCAGCACAGAGGCCTGGCAGTGTCATGCACGGAGGCCTGGCGGTGTCATGCAGCACGGAGGCCTGGCGGTGTCATGCACGGAGGCCTGGCGGTGTCATGCAGCACGGAGGCCTGGCGGTGTCATGCACGGAGGCCTGGCGGTGTCATGCAGCATGGAGGCCTGGCGGTGTCATGCAGCACGGAGGCCTGGCGGTATCATGCAGCACGGAGGCCTGGCGGTGTCATGCAGCACGGAGGCCTGGCGGTGTCATGCACGGAGGCCTGGCGGTGTCATGCAGCACGGAGGCCTGGCGGTGTCATGCAGCATGGAGGCCTGGCGGTGTCATGCAGCACGGAGGCCTGGTGGTGTCATGCAGCACGGAGGCCTGGCAGTGTCATGCACGGAGGCCTGGCGGTGTTATGCACGGAGGCCTGGCGGTGTCATGCAGCACGGAGGCCTGGCGGTGTCATGCAGCACGGAGGCCTGGCGGTGTCATGCAGCACGGAGGCCTGGCGGTGTCATGCAGCACGGAGGCCTGGCAGTGTCATGCACGGAGGCCTGGCGGTGTCATGCAGCACGGAGGCCTGGCGGTGTCATGCACGGAGGCCTGGCGGTGTCATGCAGCACGGAGGCCTGGCGGTGTCATGCACGGAGGCCTGGCGGTGTCATGCAGCACGGAGGCCTGGCGGTGTCATGCAGCACAGAGGCCGGGCGGTGTCATGCAGCACGGAGGCCTGGCGGTGTCATGCACGGAGGCCTGGCGGTGTCATGCAGCACAGAGGCCTGGCGGTGTCATGCAGCACGGAGGCCTGGCGGTGTCATGCAGCACCGAGGCCTGGCGGTGTCATGCAGCACATAGGCCTGGCGGTGTCATGCAGCACGGAGGCCTGGCGGTATCATGCAGCACGGAGGCCTGGCGGTGTCATGCAGCACGGAGGCCTGGCGGTGTCATGCAGCACGGAGGCCTGGCGGTGTCATGCAGCACGGAGGCCTGGCGGTGTCATGCATGGAGGCCTGGCGGTGTCATGCACGGAGGCCTGGCGGTGTCATGCAGCACAGAGGCCTGGCGGTGTCATGCAGCACGGAGGCCTGGAGGTGTCATGCAGCACGGAGGCCTGGCGGTGTCATGCACGGAGGCCTGGCGGTGTCATGCACGGAGGCCTGGTGGTGTCATGCAGCACGGAGGCCTGGCGGTGTCATGCAGCACGGAGGCCTGGCGGTGTCATGCAGCACGGAGGCCTGGCGGTGTCATGCAGCACGGAGGCCTGGCGGTGTAATGCAGCACGGAGGCCTGGCGGTGTCATGCAGCACGGAGGCCTGGCGGTGTCATGCAGCACGGAGGCCTGGCTTTGTCATGCACGGAGGCCTGGCGGTGTCATGCAGCACGGAGGCCTTGCGGTGTGATGCAGCACGGAGGCATGACGGTGTCATGCAGCACGGAGGCCTGGCGGTGTCATGCAGCACTGAGGCCTGGCGGTGTCATGCATGGAGGCCTGGCGGTGTCATGCACGGAGGCTTGGCGGTGTCATGCAGCACGGAGGCCTGGCGGTGTCATGCAGCACGGAGACCTGGCAGTGTTATGCACAGAGGCCTGGCGGTGTCATGCAGCGCGGAGGCCTGGCGGTGTCATGCAGCACGGAGGCCTGGCGGTGTCATGCAGCACGGAGGCCTGGCAGTGTCATGCACAAAGGCCTGGCGGTGTCATGCAGCACGGAGGCCTGGCGGTGTCATGCACGGAGGCCTGGCGGTGTCATGCAGCACAGAGGCCTCTCGGTGTCATGCAGCACGAAGGCCTGGCGGTGTCATACATGGAGGCTCGGCGGTGTCATGCAGCACGGAGGCCTGGTGGTGTCATGCACGGAGGCCTGGCGGTGTCATGCACGGAGGCCTGGTGGTGTCATGTAGCACGGAGGCCTGGTGGTGTCATGTAGCACGGAGGCCTGGCGGTGTCATGCACGGAGGCCTGGCGGTGTCATGCAGCACGGAGGCCTGGCCGTGTCATGCAGCACGGAGGCCTGGCGGTGTCATGCACGGAGGCCTGGCGGTGTCATGCTGCACGGAGGCCTGGCGGTGTCATGCACGGAGGCCTGGCGGTGTCATGCAGCACGGAGGCATGGCGGTGTCATGCAGCACGGAGGCCTGGCGGTGTCATGCAGCACGGAGGCCTGGCGGTGTCATGCACGGAGGCCTGCCGGTGTCATGCAGCACAGAGGCCTGGCGGTGTCATGCACGGAGGCCTGGCGGTGTCATGCAGCACGGAGGCCTGGCTGTGTCATGCAGCACAGAGGCCTGGCGGTGTCATGCAGCATGGAGGCCTGGCGGTGTAATGCAGCACGGAGGCCTGGCGGTGTCATGCAGCACGGAGGCCTGGCGGTGTCATGCAGCACGGAGGCCTAGCGGTGTCATGCAGCACGGAGGCCTGGCTTTGTCATGCACGGAGGCCTGGCGGTGTCATGCAGCACGGAGGCCTTGCGGTGTCATGCAGCACGGAGGCATGACGGTGTCATGCAGCACGGAGGCCTGGCGGTGTCATGCAGCACTGAGGCCTGGCGGTGTCATGCATGGAGGCCTGGCGGTGTCATGCACGGAGGCCTGGCGGTGTCATGCACGGAGGCCTGGCGGTGTCATGCAGCACGGAGGCCTGGCGGTGTCATGCAGCATGGAGGCCTGGCGGTGTCATACACGGAGGCCTGGCGGTGTCATGCAGCGCGGAGGCCTGACGGTGTCATGCACGGAGGCCTGGCGGTGTCATGCAGCACAGAGGCCTGGCGGTGTCCTGCAGCACGGAGGCCTGGCGGTGTCATGCAGCACGGAGGCCTGGCGGTGTCATGCAGCACGGAGGCCTGGCGGTGTCATGCACGGAGGCATGGCGGTGTCATGCAGCAAGGAGGCCTGGCGGTGTCATGCAGCACGGAAGCCTGCCGGTGTCATGCAACACGGAGGCATGGCGGTGTCATGCAGCACGGAGGCCTGGCGGTGTCATGCAGCACGGAGGCCTGGCGGTGTCATGCAGCACAGAGGCCTGGCAGTGTCATGCACGGAGGCCTGGCGGTGTCATGCAGCACGGAGGCCTGGCGGTGTCATGCACGGAGGCCTGGCGGTGTCATGCAGCACGGAGGCCTGGCAGTGTCATGCACGGAGGCCTGGCGGTGTCATGCAGCACGGAGGCCTGGCGGTGTCATGCAGCACGGAGGCCTGGCGGTGTCATGCAGCACGGAGGCCTGGTGGTGTCATGCACGGAGGCCTGGCGGTGTCATGCACGGAGGCCTGGTGGTGTCATGCAGCACGGAGGCCTGGCGGTGTCATGCACGGAGGCCTGGCGGTGTCATGCAGCACGGAGGCCTGGCGGTGTCATGCAGCATGGAGGCCTGGCGGTGTCATGCAGCATGGAGGCCTGGCGGTGTCATGCAGCATGGAGGCCTGGCGGTGTCATGCAGCATGGAGGCCTGGCGGTATCATGCAGCACGGAGGCCTGGCGGTGTCATGCAGCACGGAGGCCTGGCGGTGTCATGCAGCAAGGAGGCCTGGCGGTGTCATGCACGGAGGCCTGGCGGTGTCATGCAGCACGGAGGCCTGGCGGTGTCATGCACGGAGGCCTGGCGGTGTCATGCAGCACGGAGGCCTGGCGGTGTCATGCAGCACGGAGGCCTGGCGGTGTCATGCAGCACGGAGGCCTTGCGGTGTCATGCACGGAGGCCTGGCGGTGTCATGCAGCACAGAGGCCTGGCGTTGTCATGCAGCACGGAGGCCTGGCGGTGTCATGCAGCACGGAGGCCTGGAGGTGTCATGCAGCACGGAGGCCTGGCTGTGTCATGCACGGAGGCCTGGCGGTGTCATGCACGGAGGCCTGGCGGTGTCATGCAGCACGGAGGCCTGGCGGTGTCATGCAGCACGGAGGCCTGGCGGTGTCATGCACGGAGGCCTGGCGGTGTCATGCAGCACGGAGGCCTGGCGGTGTCATGCAGCACAGAGGCCTGGCGGTGTCATGCAGCACGGAGGCCTGGCGGTGTCATGCAGCACGGATGCCTGGCGGTGTCATGCACGGAGGCCTGGCGGTGTCATGCAGCACGGAGGCCTGGCGGTGTCATGCACGGAGGCCTGGCGGTGTCATGCAGCACGGAGGCCTGGCGGTGTCATGCAGCATGGAGGCCTGGCAGTGTCATGCACGGAGGCCTGGCAGTGTCATGCACGGAGGCCTGGCGGTGTCATGCACGGAGGCCTGGCGGTGTCATGCAGCACGGAGGCCTGGCGGTGTCATGCACGGAGGCCTGGCGGTGTCATGCAGCACGGAGGCCTGGCGGTGTCATGCAGCACGGAGGCCTGGCGGTGTCATGCAGCACGGAGGCCTGGCGGTGTCATGCACGGAGGCCTGGCGGTGTCATGCAGCACAGAGGCCTGGCGGTGTCATGCAGCACGGAGGCCTGGCGGTGTCATGCAGCACGGAGGCCTGGCGGTGTCATGCAGCACGGAGGCCTGGCGGTGTCATGCACGGAGGCCTGTCAGTGTCATGCAGCACGGTGGCCTGGCGGTGTCATGCAGCACGGAGGCCTGGCGGTGTCATGCAGCATGGAGGCCTGGCGGTGTCATGCAGCACGGAGGCCTGGCGGTGTCATGCAGCACGGAGGCCTGGCGGTGTCATGCAGCACGGAGGCCTGGCGGTGTCATGCACGGAGGCCTGGCGGTGTCATGCACGGAGGCCTGGCGGTGTCATGCAGCACGGAGGCCTGGCGGTGTCATGCAGCACGGAGGCCTGGCGGTGTCATGCAGCACGGAGGCCTGGCGGTGTCATGCAGCATGGAGGCCTGGCGGTGTCATGCAGCACGGAGGCCTGGCGGTGTCATGCAGCACGGAGGCCTGGCGGTGTCATGCAGCACGGAGGCCTTGCGGTGTCATGCAGCACGGAGGCATGACGGTGTCATGCAGCACGGAGGCCTGGCGGTGTCATGCAGCACTGAGGCCTGGCGGTGTCATGCATGGAGGCCTGGCGGTGTCATGCACGGAGGCCTGGCGGTGTCATGCACGGAGGCCTGGCGGTGTCATGCAGCACGGAGGCCTGGCGGTGTCATGCAGCACGTACGCCTGGCGGTGTCATGCAGCACGTAGGCCTGGCGGTGTCATGCAGCACGGAGGCCTGGCGGTGTCATGCACGGAGGCCTGGCGGTGTCATGCACGGAGGCCTGGCGGTGTCATGCACGGAGGTCTGGCGGTGTCATGCAGCATGGAGGCCTGGCGGTGTCATGCAGCACAGCGGCCTGGCGGTGTCATGCAGCACGGAGGCCTGGCGGTGTCATGCAGCACGGAGGCCTGGCGGTGTCATGCACGGAGGCATGGCGGTGTCATGCAGCACGGAGGCCTGGCGGTGTCATGCACGGAGGCCTGGCGGTGTCATGCACGGAGGCCTGGCGGTGTCATGCACGGAGGCCTGGCGGTGTCATGCAGCATGGAGGCCTGGCGGTGTCATGCAGCACGGAGGCCTGGCGGTGTCATGCAGCACGGAGGCCTGGCGGTGTCATGCACGGAGGCCTGGTGGTGTCATGCATGGAGGCCTGGCGGTGTCATGCAGCACGGAGGCCTGGCGGTGTCATGCAGCACAGCGGCCTGGCAGTGTCATGCAGCACGGAGGCCTGGCGGTGTCATGCAGCACGGCGGCCTGGCAGTGTCATGCAGCACGGAGGCCTGGCGGTGTCATGCAGCACGGAGGCCTGGCGGTGTCATGCAGCACGGAGGCCTGGCGGTGTCATGCAGCACGGAGGCCTGGCGGTGTCATGCACGGAGGCCTGGCGGTGTCATGCAGCACGGAGGCCTGGCGGTGTCATGCAGCACGGAGGCCTGGCGGTGTCATGCAGCACGGAGGCCTGGCGGTATCATGCAGCACGGAGGCCTGGCGGTGTCATGCAGCACGGAGGCCTGGCGGTGTCATGCAGCACGGAGGCCTGGCGGTGTCATGCAGCACGGAGGCCTGGCGGTGTCATGCAGCACGGAGGCCTGGCGGTGTCATGCAGCACGGAGGCCTGGCGGTGTCATGCAGCACGGAGGCCTGGCGGTGTCATGCAGCACGGAGGCCTGGCGGTGTCATGCAGCACAGAGGCCTGGCGGTGTCATGCAGCACGGAGGCCTGGCGGTGTCATGCACGGAGGCCTGGTGGTGTCATGCACGGAGGCCTGGCGGTGTCATGCAGCACGGAGGCCTGGCGGTGTCATGCAGCACGGAGGCCTGGCGGTGTCATGCAGCACAGCGGCCTGGCGGTGTCATGCAGCACGGAGGCCTGGCAGTGTCATGCAGCACGGAGGCCTGGCTGTGTCATGCAGCACGGAGGCCTGGCGGTGTCATGCACGGAGGCCTGGCAGTGTCATGCACGGAGGCCTGGCGTGTCATGGCACGGAGGCCTGGCGGTGTCATGCAGCATGGAGGCCTAGCGGTGTCATGCAGCACGGAGGCCTGGCGGTGTCATGCAGCACGGAGGCCTGGCGGTGTCATGCAGCACGGAGGCCTGGTGGTGTCATGCACGGAGGCCTGGTGGTGTCATGCACGGAGGCCTGGCGGTGTCATGCAGCACGGAGGCCTGGCGGTGTCATGCAGCACAGCGGCCTGGCGGTGTCATGCAGCACGGAGGCCTGGCGGTGTCATGCAGCACGGAGGCCTGGCGGTGTCATGCAGCACGGAGGCCTGGCGGTGTCATGCAGCACGGAGGCCTGGCGGTGTCATGCAGCACGGAGGCCTGGCGGTGTCATGCACAGAGGCCTGGCGGTGTCATGCAGCACGGAGGCCTGGCGGTGTCATGTACAGAGGCCTGGTGGTGTCATGCACGGAGGCCTGGCGGTGTCATGCAGCACGGAGGCCTGGCGGTGTCATGCAGCACAGCGGCCTGGCAGTGTCATGCAGCACGGAGGCCTGGTGGTGTCATGCAGCACGGAGGCCTGGCGGTGTCATGCATGGAGGCCTGGCGGTGTCATGCAGCACGGAGGCCTGGCGGTGTCATGCACGGAGGCCTGGCGGTGTCATGCAGCACGGAGGCCTGGCGGTGTCATGCAGCACGGAGGCCTGGCGGTGTCATGCAGCACGGAGGCCTGGCGGTATCATGCAGCACGGAGGCCTGGCGGTGTCATGCAGCACGGAGGCCTGGCGGTGTCATGCACGGAGGCCTGGCGGTGTCATGCAGCATGGAGGCCTGGCGGTGTCATGCAGCACGGAGGCCTGGCGGTGTCATGCAGCACGGAGGCCTGGCGGTGTCATGCAGCACGGAGGCCTGGCGGTGTCATGCAGCACAGAGGCC
>NW_028244034.1:0-16316 GCF_964263255.1 Lissotriton vulgaris
GGGAAGGTGGGATTTTTGATCGATTACCTGATCACCCTAGATCTAGTCCCACCTAAATCGTTTGGATCGATTGTTGCCTGTCATAGAGTAAAAAGCAATCCTACATCAGGTTAAACCAGCCCCAAAATTGACACAACTCTAAAGGACCACTTACCACTGAAAGTTTTAAAGTTTTATTACAAAGCCAAGGTTAGTTGCAGGTACAAACATCTCAATATAAGGTTCAAAAGGTATACTGGCACTAATACAAACATAAGCTGTCCAAATGCTCTTAGGCGACAGAAGAATATCACCAAGACAAGTTCAAATACCATTAAGTTTTCAAGAATGGACACAAGTTGCAATCTATGCGGCATTTACAAAAGAGAAAATTCAGATTAGACTGTCCCTATACTATTCTGAGTGACATCCCTACTCAACGAGATCTTAACCTGAAAAAGGTGTCAGCCGTGGTGACTTCCAAAGAAGTTCACTCACTTTCTTAGTCTTTAGGTGAAAATCTATACATTGTAGCTGTGCCCTCTCTGCCTACCCATCTGCTCTCTAAGGGTCCTCAGGCCATCTGCTCTAACTCCTCCCCAGGGTGCTGTCCCTAATACAAAATCACAGTATGGATGGAACGCACCTCTGAGATGCCCATCACATATACATTCACGTGGTTTCGGTTCGGGCTTTTTCCATGGTATCACTCCTTTGGGCCTCTTGTTAGCGTTGACCTTGCTTCCCAGGCTTCTTCTTCAGCACGCCGGTACCCCCATTACATTCCAGTTACCTCCTCCGGGCCTGTGCCTGTCTCCCCGGACAGAACTCTATTCATCATGCTCTTGATTGGAACCCCCCTCGCACCTGCAAACAGACACCCATGCATAGGGCCCCAAATTCCAGGCTTCACTTATCTGCTTTAGGCCATAAAATAAGAACATGGTTGGCAATTTATTCTTAACGAGGCTCGACTTTAACTAACACGTGCAGATCAAAGAAGCCACTTTATCTTTTCAGGCCTGCTGAATTTCTCTGCAAGCGGCCTGCACTCTATGAACCTTTATTTCTAAAACTAAAACAATTCTTGTTAATGCACTCTGATTATATGAAACACTTCTATAAAACAAAACTCTTAATTGTGAACAGAAATCATTGAATAATAATGAAACCATGTCATGTCGAAAATGTAAATGCACATTTCGTTCTTCATATATTGCCATGAGGCCTGCACGTTTCTACGTTTTGTAACATCACATTTATTCAATAGCAGCTACATAACATGGAATCCGATTAACACTTCTAATAGTTCTGAACATTTCCACACATTTCTACGTTAGTTCCACACTCTATATATGTCCTCTATATTGACTAAAACGTTCATATGTATATGCGGTTATATAATTTCAACACTTCTAGATACCTTAACTGAATTTGTGCGACTAGGTTGTACATATGGTGCACTTCTACATTTTATTCAAATTGCGCTCTCTCAGTTCCCCCCTTTGATGACCTCTAGGGGTCATCACCATTAGTACATCAATTTGGATATTTCAAACAGAACTTGTTGCAAGGCTCCCTCTCTTGATCGTCTCCAGAGCCCTTAAACTCCTGTATTGATTATCCTGCATGGTAGCTAACCTCTGCTCCTGCTCTCTCATGTGTCTCTGCAACCTATATGACCTATACCATTGGTACAATCTCACTAAACCCCACAATATGATTATGCAGATCACTATTATGATGATAGGCTTCAGAATATACCAGACAAAACTCTTCCCGAGATTGGCGAACCAACCTCCAACTTTACCCGTTCCGTGACCTACTTTTTCCCAGGCATTTATCTTTGTTAGGTCCTCAATCTCTTGGTGTATCTCAGTTATATTCTGTATGCCTTTCTCAAGAGGTTTTGAATTGTCTGGAATGTAAGTGCAGCATTCCTGGACCTTCAAAGCCTTACAGACTCCGCCCTCTTTTGCTAACAGAACGTCTAAAGCAAGACGGTTCTGAAGAACCATTGCCCTTATCGATTGCATCTCTCCTTCCACCAGCATCAGTGATCTTGCGGTACTGGCAGAACCTATCTACGACTGTTGCCAGTCTCCTAATTTTGACATTGTTCAATATTATCCCTAAAAGAGGGAACATAGCACCAAATACGTCACCAACCACCTCAGCATCTCCTAGATCACGTCTCTCTCTCGCTGGTGATTTTCCCTCTATGATTTCTAAATCTTTGGCATGGTATATTTTGGGGAAGACAATCGCCAAATAACATGAGCCATACCAATTGTCAGGCAGCCTCACGTAGGCATTTCTTCCACATACAAAATATACATTAGGAATCACTTGCATTCCCTGTAAGAAATCCTTTGTGTAGTATTCTAATCTGAAAGCATGTTCACAACTGACTTCTCCCACGAACACATTTTCATAGTAGGTTTTACCTCTGTGTATACATAACTTCCCCTTCTGTGTGCGATCTAAAGCTATTGGACCGTTGCTACCCTTCTTTTTGTGTGCCTTCTCCTCCTTGGTCCAATCTGTTTTCCACTGGCCAGACATTTTCAAAATCTTTTGCCTTCTGTAACGGTCATCCACTTGTCCTATAAACTTCTTCTCAATTTCTGACACTCTGCAAGTCAGATTATTTCTACGAGCATGTGAAGTATCTAGGGTATTCCAAGGAATGAAGAATTTCGCCAATCTATCTTCACTCTTGTAATAATCCCATTTATTCATCTGCTTGTAGTTTGGAACTTCTGGTAACACTGAATCGTAATTCGAAAAGTAGTATTCGAAGCTATCTCGTCCATAAAATATGCTAAGTAATAAACTACATGAAATCCCATAAGTCAATGGAAGGTGATGATACCTAATACCTTCGTCTACAGAAGCTGCAACTTCATGCAGACATAACAATCGTTGGCCTCCATGACATCTATGTACTCGTATAACAATTTGGCATTTGCGTTAGTCTTAAAGTTCCCCTGTGACTCATCCATGTGTAACCTGCGAGCTTCTGCTGCTAGTAAAGCATTGTCTTTCTCTGCGGTGTTCCCTGCCTTCCCAGCAGTAGCAGGTTTTGGTGTCACTCCAGCCTTTGCATCTGCTGTCTTTGTTATACTCTCATGTCCCACTATATATGATATGGTAACTACTATAACTATAAGAAAAATCACTCCTGCTATAAGTGTGCCTACTATGCATTTCGCCTTGCGGTTCGAGCTACCGGCCTCCATGTTCTCAAATAGTGTAGTTTCCTTCTGAAAAAGTTTCTTTCTTGGTTTCTTCACTCTGCTTTCTCTCTCTTTCTCAGTCTGTTAGCCACACTTGGAAGCTGGTAAAGCCCTTTTGCAAGTTCAGTCTCTTTAATTTCAACAATAGACAACCCTAGCCCTTCTCCATCCACTAAATGAAATGTCCCTAATTTTCTTCTTCTTCCTCTTGGCGCTAGGTTATCGTTTCACTCTGGTTTATTTACAAAGTCTTTAGCAGTCCACTACAATATGCGTTCCAGCAGCTCTAATGGCGTATTCCAATATTTCCATGCGAAGTATGAATTCCTCACGTTCTGTTACTGTTGTGCCAAAAGTTGGGAATTGCACTTCGTTCAGGACCATGTCCTTCATTCTACTTAGGTAGGGAGGATTGGGGATATTGAGTGTCAGTAACCCTTCAGCTTCGACTCCAGGTACTAACAACTGCACTTCCACCTTGATGATGGGGTCAGTGCTGATCAATATCACTGCCCTCACCCTCCCGGATCTCTGTCCCCAAGACATTTGCTGCCTGGTAGGTCCACTCAGGAGTGGCGTATCTTCTGCAGGGTACGCGCACTCTCCTTGATCTTCTTGGACCCTCGGCTTCTGAGTCCGATGCACCTTCGTCCAAGTCTGTGTCTTCGGATATCGGAACAAGGGTTCTCTCTGGAGTTGACCTTAGGCTTGGCCTCCTTCTTTCCGGCCAGCTAGCCTCTCCACGCCTTGTCCTCCTGTTCCTTGTTCTTGCACTTGACTCTTGACCACTTGCAGCTTGATCAATGTCTGATTCGTACTCACAGCTACTTTCTCCTTCTGTGGCAACGTCAGTTTCGCTGGTGTACTGACCGTCCTCGGCCTGATCGGACACGTTCCCAGCTTCCTCTGGCACCTCTACAGCTTGGCTGGTCCCCTCTGTTGATTCTCCGTCCACAGCTGGACTTTCGTCCGAGAGAGGAGCTGTTTCTTCCAAGGGTGCTGGAACTCTTCGAGTGTGCGAGGCGTGTATCCAGTTGGGCAGGCCTCCACACTTCACTGCAGTGTTCGTTACCAGTATGATCTGGTAGGGTCCACGCCAGCGCACGTCTAAGCAATTCTTCCTCACGTGCTTTTTCACCACTACCCAGTCCCCAGGGCACAGATCGTGGCACACGTCTTGAGACGATGGAACTTCAGCAGCCTGCACCTGAAGAGACACAGAATGAATGGCGTCAGAGAGTCCCTTACAATAGTCCAGGATTAGATCATCTGTGATATTCAACAGTGCTGTAGTTGGAATTGATGGCAGTCTCATTGCCCTCCCCATTAACACCTCGTGTGGAGAGAGACCTGTTCTTCTGTCTGGTGTGCTGCGTATACTCATAAGGACTAGTGGCAGGGCATCAGGCCAACTTAAGGATGTTGATGAACAAACTTTGGCAATTCGGGACTTAATCGTGCCATTGATCTGCTCCACAATTCCTGAAGCTTCTGGTCGATAACTACAATGCAACTTCTGGTCTATATTCAGGGCTGAGCAAAGCATCTTCACAATTTCGCTGTTGAAATGTGTTCCCCTATCTGATTCCAAAGAGGCCGGCACCCCGAAGCGCGGGATCAGTTCCCTAAGCAATAACTTTGCTACTGTGAGTGTGTCACACCTGCGTGTGGGGTAAGCCTCGACCCATCTGGAAAAAATGCAGACAACTACCAGAACATACCTTAGGTGATTGCATTTTGGCATTTCGATAAAATCTAACTGCATCCGATTGAAAGGGCCACCGGACCTTCCAATGTGACTCAGCGTAACTGGTGTCCTTTTCCCTATGTTCAATTGTTGGCAGGTCACACAACGTTGACACACTGCTTCTGCGGCTACTCTAAACTTGGGGTTGTACCATGTTTGCCTGAATACTCGCAACATAGCATCTCTGCCTAAATGCACTGGACCATGTATTCGCCTTGCCATCGGACTGATTAGTTCATTTGGTAACACTGCCCTCCCATCTGCGGAGACCCAGAAATCCATTTCACTTTTCACACAACCTGCTGTTTCCCATGTCTTTTTCTCAAAGTCGGGTGCGTTCTCTTGTACACATTTTAACTCATCCCAGGTGTCTACAGTTTCCAACATCATAGTTAATTCTGTCCTTTCCTGAATCCCACTCACTTCCAACTTTGTGAATGAATATCCTTGCTCTGCACAGTAGCGTGCAACCTCGTCGGCATACCTATTGCCTTGTGACACAAAATCAGTGTTTCGGGTATGAGCTGTGCATTTGACAACGGCAATGGCTGCCGGACCTTGTAGTGCTTCTAACAAAAGACGTACAAATTCCCCATTTCGAATAGGTGAACCTGAAGAGGTCATGTAACCCCTTTGAGACCATAATTGCCCATAGTCATGAACTACCCCGAAACCATATTGGCTATCGGTGTAAATGGTGACTCGGATTTTGCTACCTGCTAAACAGGCACGTGTCAAAGCAATAATTTCAGCTACCTGAGCGGAGTGTACTCCTTCCAGGCAAGCGGCTTCCACAACTCCAGTAATGGTACAAACAGCATAAGCTGCTCTCAGCTGACCAATATCGTCTCTTACACATGAGCCATCAACAAAGAAAATTTCATCAGGGTCAGTCAACGGCTCATCTACGATATCTGGTCTTGGTTTGGTACATAGTTCAGTCACATCAAGGCAATCATGATCTTCCCATTCTTCATCTTCTATATCATTTGGAAGTGGCATCAAGGTGGCAGGATTCAAAACAGAGCATCTCTTAAGGGTCACGTTCTCTGCAGCAAGAATGACTTGCTCATAGCGCGTGAGCCTGCTATTTGTCAGATGCTGTGTCTTGGTCCTGGTCATTAACAGTTCCACAGAATGAGGTACATACACCACTAACTGGTGTCCCATAACAATGTTCTCGCAACGCTCAATGCTGACACCCGTTGCAGCAATGGATTTGAGACATCCGGGCAACGCTGCGGCTACTGGATCTAAGGTAGCCGAGAAGTATGCAACTGGTCTACGGGCATTTCCGTGTATCTGGGCCAAAACTGACAAAGCACAACCTTCTCTCTCACAGCAGTAAAGTAAGAATGGCTTTTCGTAATCCGGCATTCCTAGAGCAGGGGCACGACACAAGTCCTCCCTCAGCTGCAAGAATGCCATCAAACAATCCTTGTCCCATGGTACCGGATCACTCACCTCCTTGTGCATCAGCTTTTGTAAAGGTTTTGCTTTCAGTGAAAAGTTAGCTATCCACTGTCGGCAATAACCACCATTCCCAAAAACATCCTGACTTCTCTCTGTGTCGTGGGCGAATTCATTTTCATGATCGCCTCTATCCTGTCTGGTGACACCTTTCGTTTCCCTTTTTCAATTCTGTGACCCAAGTACTGTACCTCTGTCACGCAATACTGTAATTTGCTCGGGGACACCTTGTGTCCGTTCTCAGCTAAGTGATTCAATAAGGTGATGGTGTCTATTTTGCAAGCTTCCTCAGTTTCTGACGCCACAAGCAGGTCGTCTATGTACTGGACCAGAACCGAGTTCTGTGGCAGTACTAGACTTTCAAGATTCTTCTTCAGCAGCTGGTTAAAAATCGATGGGCTCTCTGTATACCCCTGTGGGATACGGCACCATGTTAAAACGCGATTTTCCAGCTTAAAAGCGAAAAGAAATTGGCTCTCCTCATCTAAGGGAATTGAAAAGAAGGCCTGACAAAGATCTATCACTGTAAACCACTCGGCTTGGAATGGTATCTGAAACAATATTACTGATGGATTCGGTATCACTGGACAACATGAAACAACTATGTTAATAATCTTTCGAAGGTCCTGCACTATTCTGTATTTCCCACTAGGCTTCTGCAAACCCATAATTGGAGAGTTACATGGGCTTCCCACGATTTCCTTCAGTATTCCCTGCTTAATCATGGATTCGATCACGGGCTTTATTCCTGCAATCGTCTCTGGAGTCAACTTGTATTGGGGTGTTCTTGGGTATTCAATATTTGGTTTTACCATGATTTTCACTGGTTCCACCCCTTTGATCAGACCTATCTCTTCCCCAGTGAAATCCCACACTTCAGATGACACCGCACCTCTCAAATCCCAAGGGAGCTCCTCCACTGTCAGGGTAGGATACAGCTCCACGCATACCTTTGAATTTGCAACTTTGAAGTCAGCATCATCATCGTTAGTCAGTACCTCCACTCCCTGAGGTGTGCAGTATATTGTACAATTTAGTTTGCATAATAAGTCTCTTCCCAACAGACACACAGGGCTGGAGTCACAGACCACAAACTGGTGCTCATCACTGTAATTCCCTATTTTCACTAATACTGGCTCTGTCAAAGAGCTAGTTATTCTTCTGTTTGCGACTCCTACCACTTGAATAGTTTCCCCTGACATGGGCAAGTCCGGAACTACTGCTGACCTTATAGTGGATCGGGTGGCTCCTGTGTCCACCAAAAAGGTTGTAGGACACCCTGCTACTTCAGCCTCTACATACGGTCCCCTTTGATCCACCTCGAGAACTGCCCCGAGGGTACAGTCCTCCATGTTACTCACACGCTGTCCAGTTAATGGATCAACGTAATAGCATTCCTCTCCTCCTACGAAGAGTGGCATTTGTCTATAGGTCTTTCCCCTGTCGCTATCCTGGGTGGTTGAGGGAACAGGGCTCGAGGAGCCGGGGTCCCCCCTTTGACCACCTTTCCCTTGTATGCCGTTGTCCCCTTTACCAGACTGCTCTGGACTTCTTCCTCCTCTGGTTCTAGTTCTCCAGTCTCAATATTATAGGGACACTCGCGTTTCCAATGCCCCACCTCGTTACACTGGTGGCATCTGGTCGTCTTTTTCAATGTCGCAATGTCCACCCTAGGTCTCTGCCTTTCCTCATCATCCTTACTCTGGCTGTTTTGTCTCCTACCCATGGTCCCTGTTCCCTGTTGTCGCTGTCCACCCTTTCCAGCCGACTGCATCTGCACCATCATCAGCTTTTCCTTAAGTTTCTTTGCTTTGGAATCTATCTCATCACTGCAGTACCTTGCATATCTCAAAATTTCGTCTAATGGTTTGTTCTGCCAACAGATCAAATGTTGCTGAATCATCTAACAAATATCCGGTCTCAATCCCAAAATAAATTTTGACACAAACTGTCCTATGTCTTTAGGATCCATTACATCCAACCCACTGTATTGCTTGAACACCTTCAGTAATCTCTCATAATACTCATGGACAGTCTCCTTTGGTTCTTGTCTAGTCCGATCTATTCTGACCCAATCTATATCCTGCAATGGCACCTTATCCTTCAGCCATGTCATTACCCTTTCCTACTTTTCCATGACCTTTTCTGATGGTCCGTTTGTCTGAGTATCCCTCTCCGGTTCAGACGTGGGCCATTCAGCACTAACCTTGCATGCCGTCCATAAGTCTCCTGGGACTACTATATCAAACAGGGTATTCAGGTCAACCCACAGTACTTTGGAGATTTTTACGAACCTCTCTACCTGCTTATACCACTCTACGGGGTTCTCCCTCAGCTTAGGAAAGGAATTGGTAAATGCTGCTAAGTCCCCCCTACTCCAGGGCACGTGCACATAGCTCCCATTCGCGATTTCTCTCAAAGGGTATGCTTCCATCCTCTGTAGCCCTCCCTCTGGGGACATCCCAATTGCGCTCCGCCTGACGGTCCCTTTCTTGGACCACCTTTCCTCCCATTCATCCAAGTCTCTCCACGTTCTTATCCCTGTGATCAGTTCTCTTATGTGTGTTTTTAGCCCAATGGTCCTTCTCTCATCTAGTTCCTGATCTGTATAATGCAACCTATGGTTACCCTGTAATGCTTTTGTTCTCGATAAATCCACCATGTATCTGTCTGCCAATTCAGATAATCTTTCATGTACTGCTCTCGCTTTCCGAGTGATATCCTTTGCTATAAACAGTACCTCATCTTGTTCATACATGTCGATCCTCTCTAATGGTAGGGTACCATCTATTATTTCATCTAGATCCGATTTTAGACTGGTTACATCAAGTCTCCTTGCCTTTATCTCAGCTCTCAATGCTTCATTCTTAGAGGGTTCATTGACATCTCTCCCATCCCAGCTCCGAGTCCTACGCCTAGGCTCGGGTGAGTTATGGGGAGTCCTCCCCTGTTCCCATCTTTCTAGGTCCCATGCCCTACCGTCTTCTCTCGGGGTGTGATGAAACAGTGCTCTGTTTCCCACCATCTCATTCTGTCTATTCTGTTTGGCTTCTCTAGACGCATGATAGGATCCTTCACCTTTCCCAATGCTTTCACAGTTCCCTTGCTGTCTAGTGTCGCTCAGCACATGATAAGATCCCTCACGGCTCCCCATGTTCCCGCGATCCCGTTCCTGTCCATGATCACTGGACGCATGGTGAGACCCCTCGCGGTTTTCCATGCTTCCACGACTCCAGTGTCTCCTACTGTTGCCAGGTGCATGGTGAGTGCACCTAAAGCAATCCCCGTACTCCTGCGTTCTTCGGTCCCCTTCACTGTGTATGGGGCGAGGCACCCTTCCACATCCTGTACTCCTATCTTCATGCATTTGTCTATTTCCACCAGTGGTATGGCGGGTGTCTCCTTTACTTTCCTGACTCTTCCCGTCCCACTCTGGACCGCTTTCGCCAGCCCCGCAGTGAGACAAGGTCCCATTTTCTCGGCCTCCCCATTCAGCTTCCGCTCCTGACCTGTTGTTCTGAGTTTCTACGGCAGCATCCCATTCCTTCAAATACTCCCTTAACTCCTTAAAGGATTTCGGCTGTGGTCCCCTTAGATCCATTACGGGATCCACTGCTGAATTCAATGGGGTGCTCCGATCTCTTGGTCCTAGCAACTGCCTTTGAGAATTAATCGTATTGTTCCTACTTTCCATTTCTGCTCTCTCCCTGTCCAAGCGTACCTGTTCCTCCTCTCGTGCTCTCTCTGGGTCGTAAATCGATACTACAGGACCTATGGTAACAGGTACTTGAAGAGCGTCCGGCAGTTGGTAAGACCTAGCACGCTCTGTTTCTGGCACCTTTTGTACCACAAACCTTCCGACCACTGTCTGTACTGGACTAGGTTGAGATATTTTCTCACCTTTGGCGTACCCTCCATCTGCTATAGGAGGTGGTCTAATTTCCCCTGTACCGGCCCCTTCCCCCCTTTGGAGCTTGGGACGTTTCATCTCTCTGTTGTATGGAGGTGGTCTGTCCATCAACAACCTATTTATCAGGCTGTCATCTGTCTCGCTCTCATCATCCTCCACCAGTGGTTTCTTTTCTCCTGCTACTTCTATCATTGGGTACAGTTTATCTACTTCAATTCTCTCCACTCTCCACTTTTTAGCTTCTTCGTCCCATTTGGCATCCTGCACTGCTCTTACCGATCGTTTCACTCTTTCTTGACGCCTGTTCAAGCTCCGGTCGTACGCCGCCCTAAACCACGCATTGAGGGCTTCAAACTGTGTTGGTCTGGGTAGAGGTCTCGTCGCGAGCATTACTGCTTTCAACTGATTCAATGCTTCCAACCTAAACGTTCCGTATTTCGGGAACGTCAATTCCTCATTCCCCTCTGTCATCTTACTCCACTCAGAGATCCACAGTATGGTATGTAACCCAACATTCGTAGCCATGTAATGAGCTGGTGTGCCCTCCGGCGGGGCCTCTTCCCCGCTCACCGACTCTCTATTTTCTCTCTTAAACATCGCTCTTAAACATTTAAAGCACTTCATTGTTCGAAATCTACAATTTTCCGTAATTCTCTTCGTTTGTTTACTTCCTGATGACAATCCACCAATCCCTGCGCGGCTCTCACTAGCCGACCTATCCCAGCGCGGCTCTACACCAACCGGCCTATCACAGCGCGGTTCGCGTCAACCAGCCTATCCCAGCGCAGCTCGCTCTGACGTCACTCGTCCCCTTCGCAGCAGTTCCCCTCCTTTCTCAGCTCATCTCCCGGTCATGCATGCGTCCCATTCATACACCGAAAAATGACTACTTCCGACCAAGCGATCACTTTTCTTGACTGTACGTCCACAGTCTAACTGTAATTGTCACCTCACCTGACGAAACGTCTTCCGTGAACGTTCAGATGCTCGCCTTAACTGATAGGTTACTTACACACAGTAAACGTCCGACCAGCGTCCGTTACTCATACACTCACTCTTACGTTCCCCCTATCACGGTCCTGCGGGCGATCAATTGTACCTCATGACCCCCTTCACAAAGGTAGACAATTACTCTGGATGTCCGATACACCCGAACCACTTAAGTTCCTCTTCTGAACTTAAGATTTTCACCAGGTTGCGCGCGCTCACAACCGTCTCATTCACACTACAGGCATTCTACTCCGCTTGACATCACAACACATGTACAACACAAAACACCGCAATCTGATAACGCATGACCCTTTATACTCACTCTCGACCGTTTCTGCTGCTTTTCTCTCTCGCCCCGTCAGCACCTTCTTCGGCAGGCGGCTCTTCTTCTGGTCATCGATCACTAGGGGCCTTGGGGTAATCTTAACCTAATCTAGGTCGCCTTCCTCAAGAAGACAACCATCCTCTGCTACCAACTGGGAAGGTGGGATTTTTGATCGATTACCTGATCACCCTAGATCTAGTCCCACCTAAATCGTTTGGATCGATTGTTGCCTGTCATAGAGTAAAAAGCAATGCTACATCAGGTTAAACCAGCCCCAAAATTGACACAACTCTAAAGGACCACTTACCACTGAAAGTTTTAAAGTTTTATTACAAAGCCAAGGTTAGTTGCAGGTACAAACATCTCAATATAAGGTTCAAAAGGTATACTGGCACTAATACAAACATAAGCTGTCCAAATGCTCTTAGGCGACAGAAGAATATCACCAAGACAAGTTCAAATACCATTAAGTTTGCAAGAATGGACACAAGTTGCAATCTATGCGGCATTTACAAAAGAGAAAATTCAGATTAGACTGTCCCTATACTATTCTGAGTGACATCCCTACTCAACGAGATCTTAACCTGAAAAAGGTGTCAGCCGTGGTGACTTCCAAAGAAGTTCACTCACTTTCTTAGTCTTTAGGTGAAAATCTATACATTGTAGCTGTGCCCTCTCTGCCTACCCATCTGCTCTCTAAGGGTCCTCAGGCCATCTGCTCTAACTCCTCCCCAGGGTGCTGTCCCTAATACAAAATCACAGTATGGATGGAACGCCCCTCTGGGACGCCCATCACGTATACATTCACGTGGTTTCGGTTCTGGCTTTTTCCATGGTATCACTCCTTTGGGCCTCTTGTTAGCGTTGACCTTGCTTCCCAGGCTTCTTCTTCAGCACGCCGGTACCCCCATTACATTCCAGTTACCTCCTCCGGGCCTGTGCCTGTCTCCCCGGACAGAACTCTATTCATCATGCTCTTGATTGGAACCCCCCTCGCACCTGCAAACAGACACCCATGCATAGGGCCCCAAATTCCAGGCTTCACTTATCTGCTTTAGGCCATAAAATAAGAACATGGTTGGCAATTTATTCTTAACGAGGCTCGACTTTAACTAACACGTGCAGATCAAAGAAGCCACTTTATCTTTTCAGGCCTGCTGAATTTCTCTGCAAGCGGCCTATGTATTTTTTCACTGAAAAAAACATAGGTTTCAGGCACCTTATGGTTAGAAATTAGCATTTAGAAAACCATCGAAATTCACTGAAAAAACCATAGGTTTCAGGCATGTTATAGTTAGAAATTAGCATTTACAAAATCTTAAAGATTCTCTGAAAAAACCTTAGGTTTCAGGAACATTATAGTTAGTTGGACATTTCACTCGTACAAAACCATAGAAATTCCCCAGTTCCCAGTGACATCACTGATGACATCTCAAATGACATCACTGATGACATACTTATCAAAAAGAAATACGTTTTTGATAAGTATTTGATACCCAGTCCTTTCTGGTCCCTGGGAAACTCTCTATTTTTGGAGATCACTGATGACATCACTGATGACATCATCCTGTGACTGCGTGCTTCTGTAAAGTTTAAATATGTTTTATATATATGCCAAGGTGTATTGAAGAATGAGTGGGTGTATAAGTGTCTGGATGAAGGATTTTGTAGGTGTGTGACTGACTGTATAAGTGAGTGATTAAATGTGTCTTACTGAATGCATGGGTTAGTGACTAAACTGTGTGAATATCTGTATAAGTCTGCCTGTTGTTGTATAAGCTGCTGCATGGGTTGGTCAGTAGCTACATGAGTGTCTATATGGGTTATTGATTTGTTGCCTGAGTATTTGTATGGGAGACCGAGTGTGTGTGTGGGTGAGAGGTGTGTGACTCTGTATAGATGTGTGAGTGGTTGATTCACTGGGTGTGTGGGTTCAAGAGTGCATGTGGAAACAGCTGTATGGGTGGATGAGTGTGTGTATGGGTGTTTTGGTGAGTGAATGGGTGGCTCAGTGGTACATTTCCAAGTAACTACATATGTAAAAGGCAGTGTATGTGGGAGGTGAAGTATATAAATGACTATAAGTGAGAGTCAGTGATTGTGAGAGTGGCTGTATAGATGAGTGTGTACTTGTATCAGTGATTATATAGGAGACTAAGTATGCATTCGTATCTGTATGCATAAGTGAGGTGGTGTGTGTGTATAACTGTATAGGTGAGTAAATGGGAGTGTGATTGATTCTTTGCTTGACTGACTAGGTGTGTGAGTAACTCCATGGATGAGTGGTGGTGTGTGGGTGTCTGTAGGTGTATGAGTGCGTATGATAGTGTTGTATTGAAGAATGACTGCATGTATGAGTGATTGTATGGGTGAATGAGTGGATGTGTGTAGACCTAGGAATCAGTGAGTGCGTACGTAGTAAGTAGTAACTGGTATTGATGTGTCAATGGTTTCGAAAGTGGTAGCCTTTATTTTACAGTGGGTGTTTCAAATGTTATATTAGAGTGTGAGAAGGTGCATCAGATTTTCAGGTGGATGGTGTCATCAGTGATGTCATTTGAGATGTCATCAGTGATGTCATCTGTGATGTCACTGGCCATGTCATGAATGATGTAATATGTGACGTCATCAGCAGTGTGTTGCAGGGGCGCGAGTTATAGTTAGCTGAACTAACGATAACGGCAGAATTTCTCTGGTTTTGTACGAGTGAAATGTCCAACTAACTATAACATCCGGGAGCCGCTGCGCCTTGTCAGAAGGAGGACAGAAGGAGAACGCTGTTTGCCAAGGGACTGCAAGTCCCAGGGGACTGTCTACTGCCCGCACCTGGGCCTGATCTCCTGCCGAGGACGCATTTAAACTTCTGGCCGCTCCCGCTTTGCGGGAGCCGCTGCGCCTTGTCAGAAGGAGGACAGAAGGAGAACGCTGCTTGCCAAGGGACTGCAAGTCCCAGGGCGCTGTCTACTGCCTGCACCTGTGCCTGATCTCCCGCCAAAGATGCTTATTTAGCTCGTTGACACACCCTCTTCGAAGCCCAAGGGCGGGCTCATTTGAGCCTGTTAGAGGACGGAAAAGGACGGGCCGGGCCCCCCCTCTAACATCTTTAGCCCACAAAGGTAATTCTCCAGGTTTATGAACTCATTTTAAAAATAAAACTTGGTGCCTTCTTTCTGTTTCCCTAAGAGTTACTTGTGGGTAAAATGGCTGGCCGTGAAGGGAAGACAAGGAAAGCAGCAACGGGAGGCTATATAGCCGGGACCTTAGACCAGTTCATTACCAGGGCCACTTCAGTCCTGGCAAAAGAAATAGCAATCACTGAGCGCCGCCTTTCCTTGGACCCGGCTTTTGCTAAACTCTCCTCCCTGGGGGACTTGGCGCTGGTTTATAGCCCGGTGCCGCACAACCCTGTAGCTGGTTACCCCTTGGCCTCCGGCCAAATTTGTGCTTGACCTCCCCAGGTTTTGTTGACAGACCTGGACAATATGGATTGTGGGATAGCTACCCGTGCTTCTTCAGGGGCCATCCCAAAAGTGCGCCCCATTGCAGCAAAAACTCTATCGGGAGCACCCACTAAAAAGAAGGAAGGGGGAGGGCAGAGGGGAAATTATTTTATGAAGGCTGGATCAAATAATATGGCTAACCCGGGAAATGCGGAAGTGGCTCCTTTTGGCCCAGGGCAACCAGTTGTGAATGACTTGCTTCCAAATGCCCTTCCTCTGGCTCCACAAGATGGTCCCTCGCCCTTGATAGATACTGGTTTCTGGAGGACACTAGGCGAGCTCATTTCAGCCTCTATAACACCCGTATATGAAAAATTGTTGTCTATTGAGGAGCAGAACAATCTCAAGGGGTAGAGGGGGAAGGTAATAGGTAAGGCAGCCCCCCACTCATACAGTATTCAAACAATTGAGGCCTCACCTATAAGAAAGCGCATCCATATATACGACCGAGGGACAGAGACTGATTATCACTATAACTTCCCATGATGTGTCAAATAACACTAATCCTTAGGTCAAGATGCGTACTAATTCAATATAAAATCACACAGGTCCACATACAACTCACCCAAGAAAAGGTGTGGAAAATAGAGAGAGTAACTCACGGTAGCACCACCCGAGGGGGTTCCCGGCTAGCAATTACCGGTATACCCACTTCTCATCATTGGCCACTCTCGCTATATGAAAAGACAGAAGTGCACTAGATAAAGTAATCGTGCAAACGTGAGAATAGTGGTGAAGACACAAATAGTGACAAACATATAAACAATGATACCAAGATGTTGTGTACATAAACAAACAAACAGACCCCAGACCAACCACAAAAAAGGTTATGTGTAGCAGGGCGTTGCTTGCTTTTCGATTTTTATTCTGTTGCAGCAAACCCCACCAATTAAAAATGGTTACTTATATACCATAATGAATTATATCCTCAAGCCGACATGTTTCATCGCTCCAAATTTCAGCGATTTCATCAGGGCATAAGAGGGGTTATCTATTCTCAGTCTTTTCAGAAGAATCTGGACCTTGAGGGTGCTAAGTCAGCGTATACTGGCACCACTCTGTAAGACACCGTGTCACATTTTCAAGTGTCCAGCAATGGCTGGAAATTGTCACAGCCACTGTTGCCGAGTCCCTCCGGCGCTTCTATTGAGGAGCG